>NW_022994329.1:0-64369 GCF_012275295.1 Melopsittacus undulatus | reverse complement strand
CCACCAACACAGCAAAATAACAGACATCTGAAGAAGTGGCTGATCCAAGTGGCGGCTTGCTGGATACCCTGTCTTCTTTGCCCATGCTGAGAAGTATCTCCCAGTCAATGTCAACCAGTTCTCTGGGGCTTTAGGAAGACAAAAGAAAAAGTAAGGGTGGCACATCATGAGGGTTTAAGGTCTTATTCTCCAGCAGGTTTGCAACCTTAAGTTTGCAAACCTAGAACAAATGTAAACCAGATGCCTGTAGGTTTTACAAAAGCTATTTGCAGCAAGAGAAAGGTTTTGCCTATTAAAGTAAGACAGACATATATATTAGCCTGATCTTGACAATCTTTAGGAGACACCATACGTACCCAGTTATCACTACTTCCCACTTGCAGTGGCAAAGTTCACCTAAGTGGGAAATTTTGCACAGAGGAGGCATTTCTTAGAGATGAAATACGCTGCGCTGCAGATGACCCTTTGGGAGAACTCCCTTTTGGGAGAACTCTGATGAAATCGGGGGGTTTGGGGGGGGGGGGAGAACCTACTGGGAGCAAAACGTTTTGCCTACAAGTAAATAGTCATGACATTCCTACTTTACATGCATCATGCTTGGATTGCCCAGAGCTACCAAACTTAGAAACTGTCAATTCTGCCTAAGATTCTTCAGAGAATTTGCAGGAGATATAAGGCAGTAGAAAGTGAAGCGCAAGGACAGAGAAAATCAGAGAAAAAACATAACCAAATGTTCTATGGTGAAATCAAATTTGATAAATTTGAGCTTAAAAGACAGAAAAACACCCAGTTGAAATAATGTATCTATTTCCACTGACATACATGGCAGAAATACAATGGCATGACAGAGAAAAATAATTTCAGAAGAAAATTTATTTATGGCTTAATGACATTGAAGCCAACTATTATTAAGTTAGCTGAAATGAAAAAGAAATCACTGGCAAATTGGAAAAGAACAACCCTTAGGTCAATCTGACAAATTTGTTATCCTGCGTGTGGGAAAACATCCCTTGCAAAATTTGAACTTCACAGCTGGATGAGAACACATAAGCAAATTTAATGCAGAGCATAAACTGTTGGTTGTCACCATCAACAACAATGTACAATCAGAGCACACCATGTAAATGAGAAATGACCAGCCTCTCCCTTCATTTAAAGCTGCATGAAAATCCAGATTTACCAGCAAACTTAGGCTGCCTCCATTTCTCACTGGGCCAAAGCTTTCTTGAAGGTCTACTCAAAGCCACTTAGCATACCATGTTTGAGAAGGGTTAAATGGTAGATCCTAGAATCCCTCGATCTCTCCACAGCCTCTGCCTGGCAGCATTGCATTTCCATTTGAACTACAAATGACCCTGTACACACAATCATGTAATTCATATTTATATAAACAGAGGGTACAGTATGTATAATTTGAAAGATTTCTGGGAGGGGATGCATCATAACTAAACTCCTACTTTTCCCTTGGGGAAACAATCCCATTTGGTTGTAGTTAACTTCAAAGGAGAAAAGTATTTTCCCTTCTGTGTCAATAATTTAACAGAAATTTGTCATTTCTGTCCACAAATCAAACTTTCAGAGTTGCTCTGTTAGCAGTAAAGTAGTGACACACACACACATGCAAGCATGCACACCCCCACATATACATAGAGAGCACAACAACTGCAACACAATGAAATGCTCCTGCAGCAATTTTTAACCATGGAAATTGAGTTTAGTTTCACTGAATTGCCAGAAACCTCTCTGCACTGGGGAGTTGTGTTTCCAAGCACATACCATGGGACCAGGACCTTTGGTGACATGCTGTTCCAATTTGATTGAGGTCGGGTTGTGGGCCAGCCCTTTAAAATCATAAGCAGCAGAGAAATTACCTCCTACAAAACACCGCGGAAAAGTGAGACTATGCAGCAGCGAACGACCAGGAAAGCTTCATTCTGGGGTCAGTGCAGTTTTAAGCATCGTTAACATTTTTTCCCCTCAGAGTTTGTCCAAGAGCTGTTTCAGGGGAGGCTGAAAGGACACTGTTTGCTTTTATCTGGAAATTTATGTTGCCTCAATTGCCTAATTCAGAATTTGGTGGAGGAAAAAAAATGTATGAACATTTAAAGCAACAGATTTGGATTAGAAAAATTTACACATAAATCTTAGGCAATCATCACTTTTTTCCAACCCATTCACTGCCCACGGCACATTGCTAGGAAGGAATTATTTTAAAAACAAATTAATAAGTGCAGCAATGTCTATTGTCTATAATAAAGCATACAGTTTAATTCATACCGAGTCAAACTCTCACAGTTTTAAAAGTCTGAAAACACATTACCTAACTGTGTAAGAACTGCAGCTGTGCTTCAACGGGAGCAACTTTAACCCTGGATGACACCAGGTTGATATTCCCATGCTTTCAGATCCCTATCTGTGTAAGCCTCAGCATGGTCACTGTGCATCTTTGCAACTAAGCTCTGCTAGGAGCTTTCTTTAGTTATTTGCTTCCCTGCAGAAGGGTTGCTAGAAGCTTCCACCCTTGTAAAACTGATTTTAGGTCAGACTACAGCATTTCATAATGGTTTATAATATTTGACAGATCTGTTCAAACTCAGTGAAAAACCTAACAGCTAGATAAGTTCCTAGGTAGATGCTAATCATGTATCCTGCTTTTAAATGTTTTAGTTTCATTTAGATATTATTTGAATTCTAAAATTCTATAGAGCTTTGGATCCTATAAGTAAGTAATATTTTAGAGATATAAGGCCAGTAGATTGGAGAAGTTTCCTGACATATCATTGAGATTACACTAATTTAAATTAGATGGAAATCTGACTCGTACATTAGAGATATTTAAATGCAAAGAAACAGTTATAATACAGCTCTCTTCAGGTTTATAAAATATAAGTGAGAGAAGACAAAGTACTCCTTTCTTACTTACATTAATAACTGTTCACACCACCATGGAAATTCAAAGCTCCTTACAAAGGTATAAGTTACATCTAAAAACTGCAGGGAAAAGTCATAGGATATTCTGAGCAGCTTGCAGCAGCACTCCATGTCTACATGTTCAGTAACACCCATTTCCTTAAGACTGCAATATGCTAAATGCATGTAAAAGGCTTTTTTTACATCTATTCAACAGCAGGTTGAAGAACTACTGTGTGGAATGAATGAAGCAAGTTTTAAGCACTAATGGATATAAAAGAGGCAGAGGAGAAAGCTGTTACAGGTAATCTTAATTCTTCTCTGTCACAGCCTAATAGTTCCCCTTTTCACTTTAATGCTCTCTAACCCAAGGCAGCAGTGAGGGGACGAGCCTCTTTTCTGATGTGGGTTTGCCAGATGTTTGCCACCTCCTGAAGGCCTTTTTCATTGGATAAACACATGCCTCAGCATGTGAGCGTGTGTTACAGGAGTCATGAGTCACAACTCCTAAAGTTCTAAATGAACACCTGTGTCTTCACCCCAATCAAACAGCTCTATCTGATCTGTGGGGCTAAGAAAACCTTTCTGCAAGGTCCTGCCCCGGCAGCAGTCAGCCTATCCTCTAAAGTATAGAGAAGTGATAAAGGTATACCAGCAGAAAATTTGTCCCACTGCTTTGTGAGCAGACAACTTGGAATCCATGATCTAACAACACATGGATGGATGATGGATGGAAAAAAGCATGTCTCTCCAGGGAACAAACCCATCCAAAAAAACTTAATTTACAGATAAATGGCGTTCTTGCTCTTTGTTGGGATTCCTATTGCTCAGCTACTGCCCATATGGTAAAGTATTACAATGAGAGAAGAGAGCAAGTATTTCATCTCCCCACAAGGAAGAAAGCAGCCTTTCCAGACATGGATGAATAAAGGAAAGCAGAAAGAAAGAAGCCTGCAAAGACTGAATGACTGCTACAAAATGCAACCAGCTTGAAGGACCAGCTAAAGCCAGGTTATAAAAAAGGTTACAAACAGATGATTCAATCTGTTAAAATAAAAAAATAAAAGACAAAATTGTAGATTGAGGTTAAAGCTTTGTCACTTTGTGTATTACATCAAGAAGAGAAGATGAAAAGGATTTTGTTTCCTGCACCATGAGCATTGAAAAGTGGTGTCTCCCATAACATACAATAAGGGATGTTCTGCTCCAGGATGGGGATGCTTCTTGAAAGACAGTATATTGAATTCTAATGAGTCAGATTTCCTCCCAATAGGTTAAGAATGAATTTATGACTTTGGACTATCTTCTGAACCTTTCTTGGGAATGTTGTGAAAAATGAGGATGTATTACCCTGAGCAAAGGAAAAGGCCCTCATACTGAAAGTAGAAAAATATATCAACAAGTCATGCTGGTTCTCCATCACTGAGATGGTCAAAAATGTCTTTGAAAGAAGAGATATCTTAGCATATGAGTTCGTCCCAGTGCTGTGGCAGATTAAAAAATGCACATGCAAATCGCTCCATGAAACCACTTTTTGAAAGCCATTGAAAAGGAGCACTTAATGAACACTAAGAGTTGGTAACAGCTGTATAAACCTAACGCCTACCTGCATTCCAATTGAAGGTAAGTTAAAAGATAATCAAGATGTTTTTCACCCATTAATGCTAAAGAGATGCTGATACAAAATTAACTTCCTATTCAAGTTTACAGTATGAATGAGATGAAGAAAATATCAGGTATAGAAATCTAAACCAGAGGAAAAATGAGAAAAAAAAAAGATTGTCATAAATGATTGAAAGAATTAGTGGATATTCTGGCTAAAAAGTTTCCAAGAACTACTGTTCAAAAGTATTCAATCTGTCTCTGAAAGCCAAATGAGAGGGTTCAACTATTGTGGTTAAGCAGGTTTTAAAAACACAGTGTCTGAGGACTGCTCTAGGGCAATAAAGATATTCATTGTGGACCAGATCTAATAATGTTCAAATATGTGTTCTATATAGGGCATCTGAACTTGTAAGATTCCTAGGGGTGTATAGGATCAGGCAAGACACAGTGATATATTCAACATCAACGGTCAATACGGTAGCACTTATGCAGGAAAGGAATGAACCACGGAATATAACATTTTTTTATTTTTCTTGGTAGTAACTGTCAAAATGCATTCAGTTTGAGGGAGATGAAGAGGGAATGCACAAAGAAGTGTAGAACGATTATGTGTTGAAAATTAAACCCAGTTGTCTGAACTAGGAAGAACAATGTAATGTACCAAAGGAGGTCTAAGAGTTTTGGCCAACAACTTAGACGTTATCCAAGACGACATATTTTGTGAATGAGAGGCAAAGGCAGCTCTCTGTAGTGCACTCCTCACCTCTGTTCTTGAGATCTGTAACCCCACAGAATTCATAGTTGTGCAGCATAGGGCTGTTTCTCTCACACCTACCCAAAATCAGCAGATAATGACCAAGGACACAGAAGCAAGCCCAAATTCTTAGTTTATGAATGTATGTGCTCTACTCAAGAAAGATTTTAAGAACAAATTCCTATTCAAGAGTGGCATGAAAGAAGGAATTCTCTTCCAGCTGCAGACCAACAGCAATTACAGAGTTGCAAGAACTAAGAAAATCAACCTTGCCAGGATGTCTGTGGAACCAGGGGTCTACTGGCAAAACTTTTAACTCCCAGTCTGCATCCTGAAAAAACCTGCAGGACAGGCTGCTTAAGGCACAAAGGGTCCATGTCCACCATATGGAACACCTGAATTACAGTCTAGCACACTGTTTCACTGCCACAATTTCCTGCTACCTCCTAAGAAGCAGTGTGAAGAAATGATTGTCACTGTGGAGCATCCATACAAAACCACGAATTCCTGAAAGGCAGAGAAAATGCCAAATGTCTTGGTGCTGCAACCACTTGCACTGGGACAAGACTCTGAGAGAGAGAGCGTGTGCTCACTGTGATTAAGACATTGCTTCCCAAAAAGCAAATACAACAATTCAACAAAATAAGATGCTTGCTATGCTGATGGTGGAGATTCTTGCCTATCAGCAAGATATCAGCATTACAGTGATTTTTCTGGTAATCTGTCCCATGTTCTTTTCTTGCACCCTGACTGATTATGCCCTGAAGAGATACTACATTCCACAAAGCATTGAAAAGAGAACAAGCACAGAGCCAAAGCAAGCCTTGCAATAACTAGAGCCAAGATGAAGGGGTACCCAAAGGGAGGTTAGGCAAATGATGTAATTTGAGTGTTTTGGACAAGGGAGGATGGTATGCACTTCTCAAGGCTGTGTATGTACCGTGAAATACAAAGGGAGACTGCAGGCTTGTAACTGCCATGTGCCCTGCGTTTTAAGGATGGATACACAGAATAAAACGTTTGATATACTTCCAGAGAGTTTTGACAGTGTATGCTAGAAATATATCCTCTTCCAATCCACAGCCATGTTTCATTACTGAGGGTATACCTCCTTTGTACATGCAACTGGGCCAGACAGAGAAAACTAAATTTATTTTTGGGTGACTGAGGCATTGTTATTTTTAGGTGCTGCAAGAAAACTCAGCTGCTGATTACGTCACACTGATGGAAATCAGAACACAGCATTTACTTTAATATCAGACTGTATGACAACACAAAAATCTCCAAAACATAAAAGGAAAGGAGGAATTTCCCATGTGCAGCTTAACAGAACCATTGTGAAAAGCTAAAAAATTCAATGTTATAATTTTCTCACTCTCTTCATTTGTGGGCTCTATATACCTCACACATGTGCCCCAATAAATAAACTGTAAATCACACACAGGTACCTTTATTTTTCCTCCTTTTCTTTTTATAAGTTTGTTACAACCGCTTTCATAAATTTGTAGTACAGTACCACTACTTCCAATTCCTTTCTTTCCTCTTTTCCCTTTGGATAAGAAGTGGCATGGCCTTGTAATCATGTATATATTAGTATTGTGATCATAAGTATTATGAAAGTATCAATAGTCTGGAAACTGAGAAAAAAAGTAAATAGTTAAGCTCAGGGTGATGTTTTCAAAAACTACTTGTTATTCCCACTGTTTTTGATTCAGAATACTCAAGTTAAGGTATTTTAGATGCTTTGGGTTTTTTTTCTCTGATTTGGTGGCCAGTACTCCTTGCATTACTTGTCCAAAAGGTATTTCAGGACATGGTCATTCAGACACTGCAAGCAGTTAAATGCTTTCTTTACCTCATTCCAAGGATGCCAGCAACTGTCCCACAGGCACAGAGACAAAAGCTCTGCCTGAGCCAAAAGGTTATGATGACTGTCTAGTTTAAAGCACAAGCAGAGCAATTATGCCTTTGTTGAGTCAGACCGTGTAAGGATGCCACCAGCTTAGGCTCTCCAAAACCTAAGAAAGAGTTTCCCACAAAATAAAACATAGGCAATCTTGGGAACTGTCATTTCAGAAGCAGCTGGTTATATCAGGAACACAGAAATTTTTCCGGAGAATACGACATCATTCTGAATGAGAATACCTGTGTTTTTTTCAAGATTTGGGAGTTAACTAGCTTTGCAGGAAAAGAACAAAAAAAAAGATATTGTGAATCACACTACAGAAACAATGAGACGCGAGAGCAGAAGACAGCAAAATTCATGGGGGCTGCAACTCTATGGAGGTAAATGAAGATACTGTCAATTTGACCCAGCATATTTTTCTTAGAGTGAAGGAACAAAACTGTTCCAGGACAAGGGAAGTGGAGCTGTTCTTCCTGAAGCTCCAGGCTCTCCTCGGACACTCATGCAATGATAAATCAAAATGCTGATATAGTCATAATTTCGGTGTGTCTTTTGAGAAGTAGAATGACTTACATCACAAGCGTGTTCCTTGCTAGTCGCTATATTGCCACATATATGACTTCAGTTCAAACAAAAATCATAGAAAAGCTAAGATCCCAGCAGGCTGCAACAAGCAGGGTGTATGTATCTGCAATTACTGGGTAATAAGATGTTAATACAGCTGACCAATTGGTTGGGGTTTTTTTGTTTTGTTTTATAATTAGAAGTAAAGACATTAAGTTTTAATTTCATTTTCTCTGATTCACTAAATATAGCAAAATGAACTGCACTGGAGGAAACTAGCTTGCAAAAGCCTGGCCATCTCCAAACTTAGAACTGTAATGTTAGGTTGGGTGTTTAACTGCTTCTTCCCTGAAATAGCTGTTTTAGCTCAAAAATGACAGGAAGATTGGATTTGGACTTTTCCAGTTCAGAAACAGAGTCCTACTCATTTAGTTTGTATTTTAAAGTGTGTTAAATAACTCCTTTTTTTTTATATGGCAGATTTTAGTTTTTTATTAATGATATTCAAAGGCTAATAATCAACATTTGATACTCTAGGCTGCCAATCTCATCCATATGTACATATGCCCACAGGCATATCTTTCATAATATTTTATATCAGAGAAATGAGGTTAAATTGATAGCTTAGTTAATCTGGGAGCAGAATATGCCTTCAATTTACTTTCTTTGTACTTACAGCAACGATAAAATCAGCTCTGAGGTTGGACAGTTTCTAAGGTAAGCCAGAGCACAAGAGTATACATGCAGAAAAACAAGTTAATATAATAATGGGCAATTAATTATAAATGCTGGTCCTACTGAACCAAATGCAAGGTGTCATTGCTAAGATTTTCCCTTTAAATGTAAATAACTGCCTTTGAACTAACACTGCAGGAACTGCAGCAAGCATTCTTAATACTTTAATGATAAACAACAGATACAAATGTTCTCCACCCAGACAACAGTAGGGCACTAACTTCAAATTAGCAATTAATAATTTCTCTCCCTGTTTTGCTGTCTTTGTTTGACAATTCACAAAAGTTCTTTGACATATTCTTTGAAGTGGGGCAATGGGTTGGAGTTTCCAGAGCTGTGTTTTATATACCACCTGTTCACTATTCTGCTGCTAAACTTTCAAGATAAATGAATATAGTATGAATAAGATGGACACATTAAATAACATGCATGCTTTCTTTCCCTATTTTGGGTTTTGCATTCAAATGCCCTGGATATGCTAATGAGTAGAGCAACCCAGAATTATTAGTGCTAAGGATCTGATGTCTGAATTACACACATTTCAAAGCGGGGTTACTTTCCTTTAGTTCTGGTGTGGTCCCATGGACAGAAGCTGGGCAGTGGTTAGAGTACAGGACTGAAGGGCATCTTCCAGCTCAGTGTCACCTGGAAGCAACCTAGCTTCTATACTTAAAACATGAAAGAAAATATAGTAAGAGAGGACATTCAGGAGCTAGACTTCAGAAATACACCCTGATCCAGAGTAATTTGCTAATTAAGATGCGTCCTATGTTTCACCCTCACAGATGTGCTAGCATGGAATGAAAAAGGTCACTAGGTTTTTCTGGTATTCCATATAAGCCATGCCTCCATGCAAAGAAAATAAACATTCTCAGAAGTCATACAGTACCCCAATCACTATAATTAAAATAATTACCAGGTTAGAGTTTTTATGGGAAAAAGGAAGGAAGCCACACTGTTTTACAATGGATCAGGCACAAATATTGAATTTTCTGATTAACATGTTGCTCTATATCTTTAAGAGAACAAAAAAGACTTACTAGTTCAAGACAAATCAAAGATGCATTTTACAGCAAACACCAAAGAAAATCAGTATGGCATTATTAAACGTTTCACCTAACCTCAATTTCAGTTCAAATACATGCATGGACTTCAAAGTAAAATGTTAAATATTTCATAACTGAGGCTTTTCACATACCCATTTTCATCCATTTGTTGAAAATTGTAGAGGATTAAGAACTTTTTGCCTTAAGTAGATACAAACCACATCTCATTACTCATTTACGTAACCAAGTTTTAGGAAGGCAAAGGAGACAGTAGAGGTGTAAATTCACTCAGTCCTTTTCATTTCCTAGTGTCCAACCATTTTAGCATCTCCAGTGATGAGGAGATCAGGACAGAGATTTTTATACTGAAAAGTCCAAATTTCAACCTTGTTTTAGAAAATAATAAAATAAAATAAAAATAGTTTCACACTGCTTATAGATTTTTTTGTTGCTTTTGTTCCTGGAGAAATGCCATTTACAATTAGAAGAATTGCTGTGTGTTAAAGCATTCCCTTGTCAGCTTACACTGTCAAAGTAAAACTGAGACATCATTGGCAAGTGCCAGCAGAATGGCTCTGCCACAGTGAAAGAAAAGGGTTCAGCATGGCTAGATCCCAACTCTCTGGCTAGCTAGCTAGCCCTAAGGAAGAGTTGGTAAATTAAAAACTCTGCAGCAAAAAGCCAGAAAAAGAAGAGTATTCACAAATGAACTCCTTTAATCACAAATGCAACCTAAGGAAGACAGCTGCCCTGGGGCTTGAAAGAATTGCTGCAGTTGGAGAAGCAGGAACAAGAACAACTCTGCATATTTTTCTCAAGTTAGTGACCAAAGCCCTTGGAAGCCTCTGGAACAGTAAGGTGAGGGCTGAGAGATTATATTCCTCTGCTGCTCACTCTGCTGTGTCTCTAACATTCTTACGAGGCTTATGAGAAAAGCCTGTGCTTTTAGCAAGTTCTTTTTCAAAGCATGTGCTTTCCACTTTAACTGTGATTTGTTCTTGACCAGCAGGATGATAAATTTGAGTGCTCAAGTAATCAAAGTCTGGAAAAAACCAAGCACTGGCTGGGAGGGAACTAAGAGAAGTTTAATACCTTCTAAAGGCTTTAGTCACACAAACTAAGACGGCCACAACAAAGATGGCCAGGCACAGTTCCTACAATTGGAGAATAAGGATTTGAGGAACAAAGAGACAAACTGGTTTTTGCCCGGACTTATATGGTTAGAAAGCACACAAACCCCATAATGAACTCACACTGTAGCAATCCACTGACCATCTACTGTCAGGGCTGACAGTCCTAAGAAACTTCACCTTTTTCAGGAAACAAAGCTAGAGCAATCCACTTCAAACATATGGAACATCAGTAAAAGTAAAGCAGCTTTTTCTTGGTTTATGGCATTTTTAATATCAACAGGCTTCTGGACTGTTAATCCCAACTGCCATAACGGCTCACTGTTTTTCCATGTTGAAACCTCTTTTCTAAAAGACAGAAAAACAACAGTCAGACTAAAAATACATTTGGGCTCATTAAGAAGGGTGTCTGCGATGCTTATGTTCTCCCATTTTATCTACCACAACCCTTCAAAACAAACAACAGAGGTGAAGCTAGGGTATTACTTTTTTACCACCACAGAAGTTACTTTTTCACAACTGGGATCCATCACAAAGTATGATTTCAATTTTTACACTATCATGTTTGAATGTATTTTGCCCGGTTTGTATTCAAGAAACAAATTAGAACCTAGGCCATTTCCTGGGGATTAATAAGAATGACCAGCTGTGAAGAATGGATGGTCTCAGGCACAGCTGGGGACCACTAATCCCCCTGTACAAAATGAAACATATTAAACTTTTCCTTAATGTCTTAGAGAGATCTAGTTGTGTCTGTAGGCAGACACCATCTGTAGAAACTTAGCTTGCAGAATCCTGCATGCTTCAAGTTGCATGAAAACTCTCTTGGTAGTCCCTCTTCAAAAACATTAACTTCTAATTAGGCAGTAATTTGGATTAAAAGAGAACAGAGAAAAATTGAGTTTTCTTGAGATACAAGAACTCAAATGTACCAAGAAATTAAATCCAGGAATTAAATTCTATTCTCAGGGTAAGGAACTAGCTTGCAAACCTTCTGGGAAGGGATTGTCCTTTAGTGTGTATTTGACCAGCATCTAGCAAAATGGTTCAGATTTCTACTCACTATTGTAACACAAAACAATACAAATAATTTCAGGAATTTAAACAGAACTACTCCGAACAAATCAGGCAAAATGGTGAATACCATTTGAAGAGGAAGGTACATTTCTTGTAATTTTTTTCACCACATACAGTTGAAAATACAATATTTTGCCACTAAATAGCACTATACAGGAAGCCAATGGCTGAAATTCAGAAGAAACAATATGACTGATTTTCAGCCTGTTTCAAGCTACTTTCCTCAACACAGGCAGCTGCTTCTGCATAAACTGAGGTTCTGACCTTATTACTAATTTCTGTTAGACCGGTGGGCAGACTCATCTCTCTTTCTGCTTCATACTGGAAAAAACATTAATGCCAAAACCTCTTCCACTAGAGAAAGAGGGCAGGCAGACCCATGGCAGGACACACTCTGCAAAGTGGTCCATTGATACTGCACAGCTATCTGTGTAAACACTTGGGGATAGAAAGGCTAATGCTTGTGGGAACAAGATATTTGTCATATATTATTATTCTGGATTGAGAGTGAGGAAAAACTGCTGGCTTTCCTTCCAAAGTTATTGTATTTTCAATTGCTCGCAAGGTCTCCCAGAGCCCAGAGAGGTATTCTGCTAAACTGAAATAAATAAAAACTGCTGTCTGATTGGCCAGAGATGAACAATTTCTACTACCCCCAGATGTATCCATCTAGGATGTGCTTATTCATATGATATGTGAACTAATTGTTTAACACTACCCCAGAACATAGTATTGTTCACCCAGAGAAAGCTACACAATAGAAATTTATTGACTCATCACACTACTATTTTTTAGCCAATTATGTGCCAGGATTTTCCTTCGGATATATAACAATAGCAGAAAGATGCTTCATTTCCTTGGGACTATTACTCTCCTGGGTGGCAAAATTAAAATCAGCCTCTGTAAAACACTTGTGACAGCTTACAGCAGCCCCAAACTGCACAAAGGGCATCCTTTATTCTTATACATTATTAACAGCAATGTGGAAAATTGAGGGGAGAGAAGAGGGTGTGCAGTGCAAAACCCAGCGCCACCTCTATTCCACCAAAAGTTTCCACACAGGACATCAGCCATCATAATCATAACAGGGTCCGGAGGCAAGGGGATGGCGGAAATCACAGTAATTAGTGAATAATGAGACACATGATAGCAAATGGCCTTGCCATTTTGGCTAAAAAAAAATAATAATGAAAAAGTAAAAAACCAGAACTGACCTGTTCATTCTATTGCTCTAGAGACAGCTGCCAGGTGGGAGGTACCACAAAGCCTTTCCCTTTCGAGGCCAGCCTCACCCCCTCTCCCATGCCTGGGCGCAGAAGGTGGAATTTTCCCTCTTGTCCTGTTAAAGAGAACAAAACCCACGATCTTAACGTGGAAAAAAACCCCATACAAACGCGCTCCAACACAACCACGACCGTTCCTGCGTGGGGAGTAGGTGCAAGCAGCCGTAGCAGCAGCGCCTCTGCCGGTTACCCGCCCGTACGGCGGCTGCCGCAGCCGTTACCTGGGCACCTGCAGCTGCGCCCCGCCGCGCCGCTGAGAGGGCGCCCTGCTGGGGCCGGGCAGGAGAGGGCCCGTGGTGGGCCCCAGCCAGCACTAGGCACCGATCCCCTTCAGGCTGGGCCAGGGTTCTTGCTGGGCGCTTGACTGGCGGCTGTGTTCAAAGGAGCGGCCAAGATTATAAAAACATACATAAAAACACATATTTACACACACGCAGAGTCCTCGGGTTGTGCCTCAGCATGGGCAAGGTGGAGAAGAAGATTTAATGTTGTTACCGCCTTGGTTAAACAGCACTGTTGGTCACTTAACTGATGATCTGTTTGCACAGCTTATGAAATATGGAAGAGCGTGGAGAGGCACCTTTTGGTAACAGCTTCTCAGTAACTGCCTGAGCAGCACAGAGGCTCAGACACATGCACAGCACTGGCAACGATCCCCAACAGCAGTCTAGACAGTTGGTTTGGGTGGGAGGTTCTGTAAACTCCTGTTAAACCTGTGCATTCCCTCACAGCCATCAGAGCTGCTCTATCTGCTAATCCAGGGACACTGGACTTGGCAAAAGTTAATGCGCAGCCCTATAGAAACATCCCTGGGCATCTCATACTAAACCCACGCTGCTGTTCTCCACGTGCCTTTGCACTGATGGCATCCCAGCTGGACAAGCCCTTTGGGCAATCAGGAGGCTGAGCACAGGATCCCACTGCTGCTCCAGGTCCAGCATTTTTATCGCCTCTGCGTAATAACTTAGACGGATAACCTACGACTCAGACATCCCAGCATGAGTGTATCCACAACTGCAGACATCACATAATAGCATATCTCTGTAAGGGAAACTTTTATGCCTTCTACAGATACTCCTAGCTTGATTTTTCCAAATTCCTCTCCTTAAGAGACCTTGATGAAAGTCCTTTCTAGTCCAAAAACACCCCTTTACTTTCGAATTATGCTAGTCTCAGCCTGTGTGGGCAAAGCCAACTTTGCTTTTAACTGGTGAAGGAGCAAAAGTTTTCAAAGTTCATATTCTGAACATTTTCCTTTATGAACTCTCAGGCATTTGCTGGTAGATGGCCACCTTTGGGCTGTTTGTGAATTTCCCTGCTTGCTTTTTCTCCATAGCCTCTTACTACATAAAAGAAACACATCCAAAAAATGAACACTGTAGGTCAAAACACATCATTACGGAGTGGCTCCCCAGCTCTTGTAACCCAGCTCTGACTTGGGCTCTTCACTACAGTTTAGACTAGAATAGTGCTTTGGAGTCTGTTATGATACAGGCCTGTTTTAATACAGAATCAGCGATAGCCCTGCCTGTTAGTAACACACACACTCCACAATTCACATCATGCATGTGAAAACTTCCATATGTTCAGCTATAATTTTTAAAATGTGGTTTCCTGTTTGCTTTTTCAGTGAATGCTCTTCCTTATAAAGCCTGCAATCCATAAGCACTCTGCAGCAAGTCTGGACTAGATTTCAAATATCGCTTCCAGGTACCATCCGAGTATCTGCTCATGTCAGAGGTAACTTCTCATTCTGCATCATCATGGGGAAAAGTCCATCAGTTAAGGCTCCTCAGAGCAGGACTGTGACTGGCCAATATGGTTACACAGAGGACCTGAAGCAAGTATATTTTCCTTGTTCCCCCTTGCTATGGCTAGAAGACTAAGAGCTTCAGCGTGGAGGAAATTGGGGTCTGCTCCTCAGGCACCTTCCCTTTGGGAGCAAATGAGTTGGGAAAGGATATGAATTTTGCCCAGATGTCCCTCTCCCACATTGTGGAGGCAGAGCAGGCAGGCAGTGCCCAAGAATACGTTACATCTGCTGGCAGGCCCTCTGTTATGGGGTAGTCCACTAAGGCATTGTCTACCTCCTGAAGCAACATGTGCCTACACCACATTATGGCTAAGTGAGAAGCCCTGTTAGCTCTAGTCAAGGCTGTGTGTGGATGACGAGACGGAAGGCACAAACACACTTTGGCTATAGAAAAGGAAGGGGCAATGCTTGAGCCTCATTTTGGATAGCAAGCTTTAAATATCAGCTGGATCTGGAACTTCTCTTCCTCTACAGAAACTATGCCACTATGAAACATGCAAAACCTAAAGATGGAACTATTTTGTAGTACACTGGTTTCCTTCTCTTATTTCTCAGTGTGGGGTATGCTGGTAGTAAACAGTAGGCTCCTAGCAGTAAAGCTTGTCTTTCAGACTGGCTGTGGCAAAACCCTAAACATAAGTTCTTCAGCAATGAGAGATTCAGCTCTGGTGTCCTGCCTTTTCATTCCTTGAGTCCTCCCTCTCCTGAGGCTAACAATTAGTGCAACAATTAAAAGGGACTCAGACTGCAATATCTCAATGTAATACTTTGTACTGGTTATACTTTTCCCCCATCTTTGTGAAATACATCAAAGTAATCAGTTCACTACTTGATCGCTTATCAGCAGTAGATACACACAAGGAAGGCACTATTCCATTGGTCACCATGAAGGTCAGATCACCAGATAAACAGTTTGACCCTTGTTGAGTGCTTTACCTTGAAAGGGTTTGTTTTACAAACTTAAAGCTATGTGCAAAGAGTAAATGACAGACTTAAAGGCCAATTAGCTTGTTGGGCATACACCTTGTTGCCATTGTCCCCTGGCTCTCTAGAATCCTATTCAAAGAGGAAATAATTAGAAAATTGCATTTGAAATTTCTGTGTCATTAATGTGATGCCTTCTATTTTTCTTCCCACCATATTTCAAACACATGTCTCAAGTTTCTGTTTCTTAAATGACTGTGTTGAGATCCCCCCAGGCATGTTTATAGGCTGTGTTTTAAAACAAAACACATTTTAAATTAAAGGTCATAAGACTAGAACTTGAGGAAGCATCTGCAGTTTGCTCTTGCAAATGTTCTGTGGTGAGGTGAAGACTTCTTTTTTGAAAACGTCCTGGAAAAAAACTTTGCTTTTTGAAAATGCTTTATGGGAAGAGCTTCTTTCATTTGATAATGCTTTTGATTAGAGAATGAATATCCAAAATATCTGTGTGGGAGTTACAGGAATACATCAAAATTTTGGCATGATTTGATTCATCAGTAGAATTAGGAAAAAAAGTGGCCTTCCTCACTAGCCTTACAGCTCCTTATCATTCACATATTCCCCATTTTAAGGGACATCATTGGGTTTAATACCAAAACATCTATGAAAACAAACAAACAAAAAAAAAGTGCTCCCTCTTAATGTTCCAGATGTAACTAATTTCAACTGTAAAAATCAGGAATGTGCAATCTTGAACTAAATTAACAGAACTATTTCCATGGGACTTTAAGGTTCCTGTGCCGATGATTCTTTGTGGGTTCTTTTCTTTTTGGATTTTTATCATATATCACTTATTTGGGTCTTAGAAAAAGAAGTATGTCTAGGCCTCAACACCATGGTGCCAGAGTGTCTCCTAAATTACTAAAAACAGATATAGCAGCAACATGAACATCTATTTTTATGTATAGTGCAATCGTTAGTACTCTGACCCCAATTCAGAAAAGGATGTATATCCAGAAAAAAAAAAAAAGAATCAACATATGTTTAACTAAACATTTGGATGAACCACATGGAAGTGGCAAGATTGAAGTGCATAACTGGAGCTAAACAAGGTAATTCTGTGAATCATATATTTCATCACATATTTGACTACCAGGACCACAAGAAAGTAGAACTGCAGAAAAACCCACTTGGTACTGAATAAAATATAATGTAATACAGAACCTATTTCAAGAGTTATACATTGCTTTTAAGTTATAAATGTGTATAACATTACTGCTTATCTAACTGCTTCAGCAAGGTTTGTATCTTTCTGTAGAGCTTCACTCATTCTGATGGATATGCATAAATGGAACCAGGAGTGAATGGTCCATTTATTCCAGCCACAAGAGATGATCCAGAATAAAATTTGAGGCTTAAATTAGTGGCAAGTGAATTAAAATTATAACTTCTGAGAATGATTTGTGGTCTTCTGAAACTGTAAAAAGATTAAATAATACATTGATTTATATTGGCTTACAATGCATTTGTCAGTTGCAGAAAAGGATCAGTAATCAAAGTGATGATTTCTATGAGGAATTAATGCCAAACTAAGAACTCCAAACTATACAGTAAAAAAGCTACTAAGACCCCATATAGAATTCAGTAACTCTTGGGAAACAATTACATAAGTTTGGAGCTGCTACACAGAGCTACAAAACTTTTGGGTTTGCTGCAATAAAATCTGGCTGAAAACGAAGTTTGGTTTCCTTTCTCCAGTGTTGTAGTCACAAAGCCATGTGTTGCATCTAAATGAAACTGCAACTGGTTTGCTAAAAATCTGCCCCATCCAGTTTGAACAGGTTGTTTTATCCCTATATTTCTAAGAAAATAAAGCGCATCAGTGATCTTCACCTATCTTTGAGCATCCTTAGTGGTCTGCAGTCACATTTTAAAGTATTTAAGTATAGATATTCAGAAAAATATCTATAGTACAAATTATTTTAACTTGGGGATTTAAGGGCTGTTATCTTCCTGAAAAGAAAAAAGGGCCTGCCAACAGAAAACTAGGACTTGGCTATTTCTATGTGCCTTTATTCTGTATACCTCTGCCCACACTTCCATTTTCACATCCAGGTGCAGCAGCCGTGATCACATCCCCATTCTTGGGGCCACCTGGGCATGTTTCCCTGTTCCAGCAATGTCTTCTAGCCAGACAGATTACAGCATTTGCACTACTATTGCAGGCTGAAAATAGCTACTAAGGTGTCCTTGCTGACTGCCTTGACTCGGAAGCCTGCATAGCCTTTGATCTGATCCCGGATTTTGGGGAAATGAACTTCACTTTCTGGCACAAAAAAAACCCCCAACAACCTATGGAGCCACTAGATGGCACTTTCAAAACATGGTTTTGCACACACTGCTCAGCGAAATGCAGATCTGTGCCTGAATTGCAAGGTGAGCTGTAAGCCTACATAATAAATGCTGTTTTCCAAAATGTACACTGATTGCTCTGAACAAAAACATATTCAAAAGGTTGACAAAGCAAAACGTCCTTTGCACCAAAGATAGAATTTCTCCTGCCTTCCCCCATAGCATCATCCTTTCCAAAATGCAAGGCCATCAGTATGTAACATGGGTATATTGTGGCATGAATAGTATGGCATCCAATAACCCTTATAGCATCTGTAGGGACAGAAACTTCATGACAGAGGAGATAAAATACCATAGTAGGAGTAGCAATCTCCTTTCTAGTTTGGAAACTATCCTAGAGACCAGATTTTCCAGCCCTGACTTCAGAAAATCTCTGCATTTTGAGTATATTTTTGTATACTGCTATGCTGTTTCTTCCCTTCTGTCTCCTGCTAGAGACAGTATTGATGAATGAACTTGGTTTTAAAAACAGAAAATGAAAAGTCTTATTTTAGGCAATAAGTTCTTCAGGGCAGGGCTCTCTGTCTCTTTTCATGTTTCTCTAGTGCTCAGCACCATGAAAGCACATACTGAGGTCTCAAATTTTCTGCAGTGTAGGTGATTACAGTAAAAATAATCCCATCATATAACGTTGCAAGGTGTTGCTAATTAGCTATCAGAAGTATAATGACTACTTTTACCCCAGGGCAGAAAAGATGGAAATGTAATACCAGTGCAACAGAGGGCCAGAGGGCTAGTCTCCAGCCTCTTCAAAAGAGGTTTTCAAATCAAGATAACCTTGCAACACCCAAAATACAGAACTGCTGGGCTGTGTGCTGCTATTTGGAATTCATCACCATGGATTGAAATTTTCTAGTTTTCTTTTCACTTTCTGGTCACTTATTGCCTACTCCTGTCTACAACATCTACCAGATGTTCTAGATGACATCTACCAGTGTCTGTCAGAAGACACTCTTTGTCCTTGACTCTTGTTATTTTTTAGAGGTCTGGATGCATAGTACATGGAATTAACTGTAGTTTAATGGCTGAGGTTGTCTTTATGACAATGGTAGTAGAAAGACTGCCCTTAAGAAAGCTATATGACCTCAACTCTCAAAGGATTTTGTGCAAATGGAGTGAAATGGATAAGTGTCCTGGGTACATGGAAGTACCTGTAGTGCATTGTGTATCTGCTTGCTTGAGAGGTACTAGAAGTGTAAAACTCTGGGGGGAAAGTTCTCACAATTCTAGACTTCATGGTTGAGAAAAAGAGCAGAAGATAGCTGTGTTCATGAAACAGGCAAGGCTTCATTCAATTAAGCTGGCATGTGGAAATCTTATTAAGTGTGGCAGCCTGCTTAGTCTGCAAGGTTTTGGAGCTTTTGTTAACAAGGAAGCAATTTGTGTTTTCCACAGTAATTGCTTTGTGCAAGCATATGGAAAGAGAGTGTTTATGAAAATGAAAACATATTATGAAAATATATGTCACATACACAAAAAAAAGTAAAAGAAACTCTTCAATGTGCAAAGTTGAGCATATCAGAATCAAGAAATACCAGAATTAGGGTTACTTATGGACCATCAATTTGATTCCTTTGAGTCTACAAATTCTGTTAGCCTTTAATTTCCTTATAATAGCTTGGTATTGTTTCATTCTAAGCCAACCCTGTTCTATTGAGAATATATAACTGATTGTCACATTCTTTTGTTCTTGATATGTATTTTATCTGCTGTCATTTGATGCATGATCCTTATTTGCTGCACATTATTTAAGCCCTTCTAAGAATTTGCTCATTAACTTTTCTAGAGCATACATGTATATATGCTAAATGCTTCATATAGTATTTATTTTCATAATATCTGTGTAAATAGAGAGTAAATGAGACAACAAAACCTTACAGATGGGAAAGGAGCCAGAAAGATTAGGGTTCAAACATTCTTTTTGGCTGCTTAACTGGCAATTCCTACGACAAGACTTTTTACATGTTTGCCATTATATGTCAGTTTACATAGGCAGGACTTTACTGGTGCTCTTGCAGTAATTAAGTAGAAACTTTTTTTTCATTAATTCTGAGTGGCTCATTAGTATCAAAACTAGAAGAAGCAAACATGATCAATGGAGAAGCATCTATGACCCAGCCTATGGCATCTTTCCTCTTTTTGCAACTTTCTGCTTGATTTCCTAATGTGGATAGTCCATGTGCAACTCAAGAGACAAATCCAGACACAACACTGGCCATGTCTTACATCATGAATAGGATATGATACAAACAAAAGGTACAATGCCTAATTGTAAAGAGAAAGTAAAAAGGTTTTGGAGACATCATTAATACGTGTATAGGGGAGATTCTCTCAATCTATGAGTATTTTCTAATCTAAACAGCAAAGACCAAGGAACTGTTTTATACAAAACAAATTACAATACTCAATGTGCTTTTTCTCTCTTGTCATATGGTTACTCTAAGAAGAATTAAGACATTAAGTAAGGATGATACAAAGAATCAATTTCTATATTTTTGCCCTCTGAAGAGTGGAATAGGTGTTTGCTTTTTTTGTTTTTGTGGGGTTTTTTTAAAGAACTCACGTGTCAGCTAGACATTGAAATAAGGGGCCAGGTTGTAAAAATACTTTCCAGGCTGAATAAATGTCTCTGAAATTCTCTCCACTACAGTGTGATCCATACTCCAGGTAGGAAAAAAAAAATCTGCTTATTCAAGCACAAAATTTGAAGAAGCTGCTGTTAAAAAAATACTACATAAAGTATGTGACTAGTATGTCTTACAGAAAATGCCTTGGTATGCAAACTTGTTTCATAGTAGATGAAAGGTTGTTATCTTAGAGTGAATAGCTGTGACTCACAGCCTGACTAATCAGAGTCTGAGTGAGAAACAAAAAGCAAATTCAGTGAAACTCGTTTGCATCCGCTAAGGAACAGGCTATTTCAGTTCAAGTTTTGTTTATATCATTAGGTTGTTAGAGGACACAGAGCTCTGAAGTACGTGGCTTACATGTTTCAGCAGATCTCCTATTCCTTCTTTGGATATCCCTCTTTCTTAATTTCATGTATGATGAAAGGAATTGCCACATCCATTTCCAAGGGACACATTGTCCAGTAAACAATGTATAAGCAAAGGCAAAGACTTCTCACAGTAGCCCTAGCACGCACAGTACACCAGACTGCAGTGAATCATGAGGACACCAGAATTGCACCCCTTGAATGTAAGTGCTCAGTTTGCAGGTGTCAGGAGTCACATGTGCTCCTGCACCTTTTTGGGGGGCTCAGCTGTGCTGAGCCCTGCGGTTCAGGACCAGGGACAGCACCTTCCCCAGCTGGGACTGTACCCCTGCACCCATGGCAGCACCCCGTGGTGCAGTGGCCCCCACAGCAGAGCATGACTGCTGGTGCATCATCACCCAGCTTTCTGCAACCACAGCAGGGTATGACCTAGGGCTAGGGGGGTAGCTGGCAGAGGTGATGACTTTCATCAGGACAACATGAAGCAGCTGATGGATGAAGACAAGGGGTTTAGCCCTGATTCAGGTTAAGCCCTTCCAACACCTTGACAAGTTCATGAGAAATATATGTGATGTGTCACTTGAATAGGATGGCTTATAGCAGCTGGGCTCTCTCCACATTAACTTCTTTTTCCTTTCACCTTTCCATATTTTATTAAATACATAAGATATAGTGCTTTTGGTACCTGATTATGTTTGCTGTGATACAGGCAGAATTAACAACAGTATGACTAACAACTAATAAATGTACAGCATGATCTGTTCATTTTAAGTACTAAAGTTCATCAACAAATCTGTCCATTTAATATCAACTCTATTTTGAATTTCTGAAGCATTCTAGCTGCATTTGTGGTCAAAAGGCCATATTGTATCCTTTCTCCAAATAGTTTGAATATATGAAAAAATCTTACTATATTACATGCAGTAGTTGGCTATACTGCATATTTAACACGCTATACACTCCCTCATAAAAGTAGTCTTGATTCTGCGAATAATGCTGCAGTTCTTTTCATGAGTTTCAGAAAAACTGCAAGATGCTTACACACACAAGGGTGAGTATATAATCACCACCTGCCAAAGTAGGAGAAAGGTGCTGGAAATCAGAGGTAAACAGAGATCTTTGTGAAGATAATTTCAGTCTGTTGTAAAAGACATAGTGAAAGGATTTAGGAAATTGCTGGGAGAGGAAAGGTCAAGGCATTGAGGCAAAAGGGGTAAGATGAAACAAAGAGGTGGGGTGAGGGTTTCTTCTTTTAGGAGAGAACAGGAGAGTCTGTGAAGGAACATATACTAAGAGATGGGGTGTGTTATGGAAAAGCATTTATGTATATGTGTCCATATGTACATATATAAACATATATTTGCAAAATACATCAGAAAAAGGAAAGAAAAATTTCATATTTTAAATAAGACTGGTTTTAAATTATTCTAGAAATGTTAAATGTGCTGAAATGACAAGTAAAAGACTTCAGTGGGACATAGGCAATATTCCTCTGATACAGGTTTTTACATTTCCCTCTTAGAGGAAAGAATAATGAAATCTACAAGAATTGTATGTACTAGTTAAATCCCAGATCTTGCTGAGGTCAAGGGTGGGTAAAAAGACAAGAACTGAGCAGAGAAGCTAAAAGAGTCAGACATGTTTGCATTTGGGAAGCAGATATTTCTCGTCATTTTGAGAATTGCCGTAGGCGTGCCTGGCGTACAAAGATCAACAGTTGCCAAGCAGTTGCTGGTGGAAAAACACCCTGAAAATCCATTTCATTAGTGAAGGTGCATTCAAGGAAGACAGAAGACATACCCAGAATGGCAAGTGTTAAAATAATTGTCACTATATATGGAATTACTGGTACATATCTGTCCAGTGCTTTTAGAGTCCAGTAATTGAGAAATTATGTCTGACTCAAGGACAAAGGTATAGTAAAACCTCTTTTCCCTTTTCAGCATTTCTTACTAATTATAGGCTGGTTTATCTCTCAGCCTCCAAATATCATTCTCAGAGTTAAATGTGGAAGAAAGTGTGGTTATTAAAATTATTATCCAGGTGACAGAATCTTAAAAGAAGACTAGATGATCTTAAAGTCCTTTCCAACCCTAACTATTCTATGATTCTCTGAATTGTACTTAGGCTATGTAATTTTGGACTGATCTTGTATTCTTATGGGCATCTATTTCCATGTTATATGGCAAGCTGGTCCTATTTATTTATTAAGCTACTGATTATGGTATTTTCAGAACTGCATGACAGTAAATTAGACACTTTACACAAAGCTTAGTGTATTTTGCATGTGAAGAGATGAGCAAATGTGTTTGTTCTTCTAACTTCTAGCTAGAAAAGAAAAAATGGAAAGAAAAAGAAGATGCAAATACACTCATGCTACTGTCCTGTAATCAACTACAACTAAAGGTGGACTTGCCTGCACAGGACAAGCTCCTGTCCTTACACTCCAGTGGAAGCTAGATACAGTCATAAGTCTAATGGCTTCCTAGACACTATGGCAATAGTACAACATATAGGATATTGATGAATTGTCAGTCTGTGAGCAGTCTCACTGAGATTTGCACTTGGGAATATTCAGGTCACTTTTTTGATCCATCCAGCTGAAGCTAGTGGGACTGTTCAAGAGTTGCTCTCACTGGGACCCATGGTTCTGGCTCCTTTCCTTCATGGAAAGGCAGATGGAAACTTATGTACCCTTTCCGATATTACTTTAACACATCAGAACTGTATTTGCTGCAGCATTGCACTGAGATTGCAAATGAGCAAGAGTGTGATCCATGAAACAAAACTGCTGCAAAGCGTTTTCTCCTCCAAGAATTGATTCCAGCACCACCAGCTCAGTATTTTGATTCTCTAACTTATCACTCTCTTGACAAGTAAGAAATCGACTAAAATTAATTCAGCCACTGCTTTGGACCCCCTTCTGCTCACCTGACATCAGCTCCTTTAACTTTAATTTCAGCAGTTCCCACATCAAGGCAAAGCACTGAGTTTAAACAGCCCCATTTGAATAACCTTCTACCAAACATCCCATTTAAAATGAAATGGAAATGAAATGGAAATATTTTCATGCCCCAAAGGAGAATGCTCAGACAGACTGATAATCTGCAAGGCAAAACTGTACCTTGAAAGTTATTGCAGTGAAACACACATCAGAGGCATGCTGCAGCTTACTACACACTGCTGACTTGGGTGGCTTACTTGGATAAGCAGTTGCTCCTCATGTATTACAAAAGCATATATATATGTACATATATCTTTGTATATTATATACACACACATGTATGCATCTTATTACAGCATATATTACAATGAAAAAATAATTTCTTACTTTTATCAGTCTTAAGAGATTGTACACATCAAGTAACTTCTACAAAGAGTTGTGAACTGGTAGCTTTTAGGACTTCTAGCCTGAGAGACCAACATGTTACCAAATAGCTGCAGGGTGAAAAACTGGGAGACAGAAACTTGCTGCTTAAAATTGTAACAAAACCTCTAACTTTCTGACACATCAAGGTAACTGGAAGGTTGAGCAAGTTGTTGTCGTTTTGGAATTTTAAGCCACTGTGACTGAAATAATTAGTTTTGGTAAGTTTTGCTCCACTCTTAAAGAAAATTATTTCAGAGAACCACTGAATCATGAAAGCTGCCGGTTTTCATCACTGCATTGATCTGTATTCATTCATGCTCAAAGGCAAAGGACTTAACCATGTACATAACTTCAAACATGTCTTCAAGCCCCATAGTGTCTTAATTCAAAATTAAACCTGGAAGTGATGCACTGAATTGGTGCTTCCAATAAGTGACAACCTCTTTCGCCCAACCTTATAAAAGGAAAACAAGGCCACTCTCGTACATCTCAGAATGATGTTGAAGTGACCATCCAATAAGAGGCAAAATAGCACTACAGTTAAGAAACCTGCCAAGCAAAGATAAAGTCACTTACAATTTAATGAAACAGCAGAAAGGAATCCTAAATTCCATAAAGGAGGACTCATTTGCAGAAGAGAGAGATTAGCAGTGAAGAGGCAAAATGTCCAGATGACACAAAATTATTTAGAGCAATGAAAATTAGAGATTCATGGAAATTTCAGGGGTCATTTTTTAAAGATCAGGAGTCACGACAGCTGTTATAATTCAGTGTTGATAAAGTGTGAGATAAGGCACATCAGGAGAAATAACATGCAGGAGTTGCTAGGTGCCTATAACCATCTAGAGAAAGAGCTGGTCATTCACATAAGTCTTGTTTCCACTGAAATAAAATTAAAATTGATGTTTTAAAATGTGTTATCATATACTTTTGCATCAAGTTTTATCTCACAAGTAATTTCAAGTTACTATGTCTAGTGCCTCTAGTGTCCAGTAGAGACATGGAGGTACTAGAGAGAGTTCAGTAAGAGCTGATAAGATGATGGAGGGATTGGAGCATCTCACAAATGAGGAAAGGCTGGGAGAGTTGAGACTATTCAACCTGGAGGACTGGGGAGATCTCACTGATGTATATAAATATCTGAAGGAAGGGTGCAAAGACACCAGAGCCAGGCTCTTTTCAGTGGTGCCCTGTGACAGGACCAGAGGGAAGGGGCACAAACAGGAGCACAGGAGGCTCCCCTCTGAGCAGCAGAAAACACCACTTTGTTGTGTGGATGACCAAGCACTGGCACAGGTTGCCCAGAGACCTGGGGGTCCCTATCCTTGGAGATGTTAAAAAAACCCTCTGAACATGGTCCTGGGCAGCCTGCTCTTGGCACCCCTGTGCTTAAGCAGGGTGGGGGTTGGACCAGATGATCTCCAGAGATCCCTTTCCAACCCCAACTATTCTGTTAATCTGTGTCTTTAAATGAATGCTAGTGATTGAGTTTAACCTGCAGTCATTTGTAAATACTACAGTTAAAGGGATTTTCATTGAGATTTCTGGGTGCATTAACCAAGTGACAAACCACTAGACAGAAAATGCAGGCAGTGAAAATTACAATGTTGCAGATCAAGACACCTTAAATCACATTTTAGCTGAAACCATTTTCTGTTATGCTTTGCATTTTTTAAATGTTGAGATTTTGTTATATTCAGTCTTTATCTGTATCTCTGCATATAGATAAAAACACCTTACTCAGTAAAGGTGTTGGATCAAAAGCAAAACTAATGTAAGATGTTGCACTTGCCTGTTAATTGCTTAAACTCAAGCAAAACCAATATATCTCAATATTCAAAACAAGGAGCTCATCCTCTGAGTTCATAGAAAGCTTTGTGGAACCTTTTCCTCTGGACTGCAATGTCTAGACTTGCTGCCAGCTGATCTTGGTTACTCACATTTCTGACCAATTTCAGTAATTAATAGTTCCTAAATCTTGAGGAAAATTGTAACTCAATTCCTTTTTTACACTTACCATTTAAGGAGTATCTTCAATGTTGTTATTTCTAGGAAGTGACCAAAAATTAGACAGGCAAACACAAAAAATAAGAGAAAATTATGAAGGAAATTATTTTTATTATGCCTTTTTCTTAATATATTTTTAAGTTTACCTTAAAAGACCAGTCCCAAACCCAAAACTTGCTTAGTAGATACATTGTTAAAAAATAAGCAAAAGGCAAGAGGGGTAACTTTTTTTTTCTTCTCCTAAGCTTACTCAGTTACAGAAACCCTCCGGTCAGTAGTTTACTGAACCATTAGCATTTTCTGTAAGTGGTCTTCAGTTTCACCACTGATTTTTAAGAGAACATCCATTCAGGTAAGTGCCTAAACCCAGTACTTACCATTGGGCATGCACCCAAGTTCTGCATATTCCAGATATTATAACTAAGATGGTAAAAAGACTCCCCTCTCTGGGGGAAACATACTGTGGGCGAGCCTTTTAAGCTCTCCCCAAGGGCTGTGACTCAAGTTGCTGGAGGTGTTTTTGTAAGAAAGCAAAAGACTACTTCCTCCATAGGAAAGAAAGCTGTCTGAAAAGGCTGTGCTTTCAGCACAGCACACCAGTTCTGAGAATGAAGATATCCACAAGAAGCACAGCAGTGATTTCTAGCAAATAGTTTACACTGGTTTCAGCTAAATAAGCCTCTACCATAACTACCATGGTAGAGGTATGTTACAACTCTGTTACAAATCAATTTTTGAGTTTGTCACTGGTGTCCCAGTTTCTATCCTCTAAAAATACATCTTATGTCAACTTCTGCTTGTATGTAATAGGTAACTGAAAACACAGGCAAGCACTAGTTAAAGTTCTTACGGGAACTGTTGTGCAGCATCTGAACTCCAGTTGTCCAGAATTTCACTTTATTAACGAGTTTTGCATGGTTTCTCTGAGAAACAGCATATTTTTCAGGAAGCTGTTGACACTCACCAAGAGGAAAATCTACGTGGTCTATAAAAATGCTCTTTCTTTATCCTGCAGTGTAGCATTCTATCACATGTGGTGTACCAGAAATACTGCAACATTTTACCTAGCAACAAATACCAACAGTATACATTAATGGAGGTCATAAGCCCCTGAAGAGTAACTGCTCTTCTCTCTTTTCACTCTGCAGGTTATTATGTTGTGTCTTGGCTTAATGCATCATTATAAGATCATGGGACCGTTTAGGTTGAAGGGTACCAACTGCCTGATACAATGTAAGGCAACAGTATGAACTCAGAACTGTAAAACTTCCAAAGAGTCCACAAAGATGCTGTACTTTTGCCATGAGCTGGAAAACTTTGTCTTTCTAATCACACAGATCCTCAGCATCTTTGGCTGTACCAGCAGGTTTCCTCTGTGACATGGTTAACAGTGAGGACCTGGGCTCTAATCTGTCTTGCTGCTGTTCCATGTCAAAGGAGAAGATCTGCCTGCATGCAGTTCCAGTACATAATATCAAATCAATTAACTTGCTTGGTCAAAGGTAAAAATAAACAGAGAGTACTCCTAATTTTATGATTTCCAGTTAGTTACAGATATTTTCAGTAGGTTTCTCAATATTAAACACAGACCCTACTCTAAATAATCAGGCAGTAACTCCAATTACTGAAATGCCAGTAGATTAAGATGCAGGTGTACAGTAACAACTAAGAATAGGCTATAGCAGAAATGAAGCCAGCATGGAACTGACATTCATAGCTTGCAAGATGGGATCTGACTTTAATTCTCCAAAAGGCAGGTGCCTAGTCTAAGCTGATCACCTGCCTCCAATAGGTAAAAATAGATAGGTGTTGCTGATACCACTGTGTGATTCAGCAAGCTTATTTAGACATTGCCTCTCTTTTTTTCCCTTAATATAAAGGATGCTTAGCTGTAGCCACTTAACATTCAGATTTCTAAAGCTAGATGGGATTAGCCTTGCCTTTGGTGTGCCACAGATTGTTATATGTGCCTACAGACTTTAAACTCCAATAGAATTTCTACAGAGATATATACTGAAGGATGAAAGCCCCAGAAAAACTGGGCTAACAGACTACAGTAAGAGCTTTGATAATGTGTGAAAGATTCATCTTCATTGTTACCTATGTTACTCACACACATATTACATTATGATGGGACCTGCAGACAAACAGCCTTTCCACCTGCTCCTGAACCTGGAAGTATGCCCTTCAGTAGCTGAATCAGGAAATAAGATAAAAATGACCACCACAACCATCTCATACATCACAGACTATTCTGACACATTATATGGAGGAAAACACTCATGCCTATCCCACGTCCAATCTGCTGGAAAAGACCACAGCAAGCAAGCTATACCTATCCCACTCCAACAAAGACCTACAGCAATGCCAGAGGTGTCACAGCCTCCACACTGTTCAACAGGAAGAAAGAAGCTGGAAAGGAAGGGGTGTGTGTCATGCTTATTCCTATCCTACAACATGTTATAACAGTCAAATGCAATATCCATGTGGCAGAACATCCAAATGCCAGTTTTTATGGGCTGTGAATATAGATAGCTGAATAAGGCAATGAACATTTTATTTAGGTGATATTTCAGGGTCATTATTGATCTCTCTGATATTAGGCCTCTTATACAAGCAAAATCAATATGTAACTTAAAAAACTGTCAGCTTTCTTATATAATCTCATTTCACCATGAAAGATTATTACAATTCTGCTCCATAAATCTGTACTGTCAGGTCTATTTATCGTCAGGTAGCATTACAAGTTGGTAGGTTTGTTTTTTAAAGCTCAGATATCTCACTTTTCTATAGTTGAAGCTAACTGGGCTACTCTGCCATGTATCTCTAAGGACACCTCCTGTGTTGGAGGTGGCTTTTTATCCAACCTTTATGAATAACATCTCTTTCCTTTCTTTTGAAAAATCTCTTTCAAGTACGTATTTTAGTTTTTGCTGCTATTCTCACCTACTTCAGTCATTGGTCTGTTGGAACAATTCAATGTAGCTAATGGTTTCAGAGTCTACATTGTTCCAGGATCACAGAGTGACCTGCCAGCATGTCAGCTTGGGCCAAGTGTGCATATCAGAAGAAAAAATAAGTACATAAAGTGACATTCGTAAACACTTGGGCTTTTACGCTGACATTAAACAAGTCCTTCCTTCTCCAATACCTTTGTCAGCAGTGAACTCAAGTGTAATTGACTGCCAAACTAAGTACTAAAAAGAACGTGCCATATGTCCACTGGATTTAGTAGAACCTGCACGTCCAGTTCCCTCTGATTCAGATTTAAAAGGTATGATGGTAATATGAGAATTATAATATTTTATTTTACTAATTTGTCTGGGTATTTCTCTTTTTCAGTAGTGTTACAATACATCTAAAGCCCTTTTTGATACATTTATTCACCTTTGACTGACAACCATAACTCCCCATGCCAGGTATCATTAATGGAAAGAAATATATACATACATTTTTTTCAAGGGGGCTTCATATTGTTGTACTGACAGCAAAAAATAAATACTTGTAAAACTGTCCTGTGGAGTGCTTCTGTGTTTGTTCTTCCTGAGGAATTGTCTCTACCTTTCATAATGAGAGGACACTTCTAGTATGATATGGGACCTCTGGGAGACAAAGATAGAGATGGGGCTGACCTGTTCAGATTACATCTCTATGGAAAGAGCAAGTCAATTGGTATCTACAGTGCAACTTGAGAAGGGTCTGGCAGTGACAGTACCATCTTTGAGAATATGGGAAAGGTTTTGATGAAGCCTGGCATACACTTAACTGAGTGCTAGGGGAAGCCAGGTCACTGTGTTTAGGGAGTACCAGCTAGAAGGCACACTATAGTCAGTCAATATAGAGCAAGTAAGGCAGATAGAGATGGGGCCCTGGCAAGGTGAGCCCAGGACAATGTTAATCCCTGGGCGATCATCTGGGCCTTATTGTGTATGTAGAGCTCCACTTAACCTCGGCTGCCAAGAATTATCCTATGCATAACTTCTGTTGTGTATTATAATGGCAGGAATTAATTACTTCATTAATGTTTACCTTCAGGATTACTGTCTGCTAGAACCACATCTGCAGTTAGCGGTCTGGATTTAGGGTCTGGGAACAGCATTTGGTTTATTTTGGGTGCAAAGGATGCGCTCCACATTAAGTAAAGGAGACTGGCTAAAAATTATTTAGCCCTTCTGTTCAACAGCAGAGATTGAAATGTTCTCTGCCCTTTGCTTTGTTTGCTCCAATAGACAGAACAAGTCTCTCTTCCATAGCTAAAATAACCCTTGAGATTCAAAACAGCAGTCATAGCATTTTCCTCTGCGGCCCTGGCCTGCTACAGAAAACCACCGCTGGAACAATACAGGGCCATCCAATTTGGGAAAAGTAATACAGGTTTTCATAGACAAAAATTTCTAGAAGCTCACTTCCAGCTGAGATCACTTCACCTTAACACTCTCTAAAAACTAAATGCACAACCTCCTTCGGGTTTAGAATTTCCACACCACAGCACCATGCAAACAAATCCATAAACCTGCCAAGCTCCTTCTCTCACAAACTCGGGAGTAATTATTATATTTGGGCCTATATTTGGGAAATACTCATATATATACCAGCAAAGGCATCCATATGTATTAGCAGAAAATTGAAGCTAGACGCAACTGTTCAGGAATTTTAAAACCTGTTTTCCTATTGACTTATCCTGTAGGTTGATTTACCATAGCTTGAACTTCCTGTAGATCATAACATGGCAGCAGAGGAAACCTGTTGTGAAGTTACTGGGTTGGTGAGCTGAGTGACTGCAAGTAACACATCCTTGTGGTTTCTTTTCTGAGATTTGGATTAAATTCATTTGCCTGGTTTTCACTCTTCTGTTTGTTACAGGAAGATAAGCAGGGGAGTTTCTTTATGGATTTGTAAATATAGAAATTAGACATACATATTTTCTTCTGCTTGGAGCACACAAGGAAAGTGTATGTCAAACACTGTTGAAATGTGCCAAGTTTAGCCTAGCCATGCTCTACTAATTAACTTCCCTTGTTGTATGTTCTTTCCCTTCCCCACAAGGGTACTATGTTGGATACCTGGAAACTCCAAAGAATTACAGCAGTGGTTTTAGAAAGCCAGGTAATGCCATTCCACCTGGTAAGGTGGACAGATATTTACCAAATAGAGCAAGCCTCCAACAGCACATGAAGTGTGAGGGGGTTGCAAAAACATATTACTCATTTGCTTGAAAGACTGAGTTTGCTTGAAAATATTAAAGAACTAAGGTGAAAAACTGGTCCCACTGGAATCGGTAGTCAGTTCCCTGTTCTTTTTAGAGCCAGAACTTCACTCTAGATCTCCAGGAGGCAAAGCCTCTCTCCTTATAGCTGCAAATCAAAGTACTTCTAATTCCTCCTAATTTACCTAAGATTACAAACAGGTGTGGTTACTCTGATTGAGACTGTTTGAATTCAAGCATAGATTTCAGCTCTATGGCCTCTGCAAATTCAAATTTTGGAGAAGAGAATCTCGTCTCTGGATATTTTCCTTTCTTGACTCTTTACCGGCTTTTACCAATAGTGATGCACACTGGGTTGGGGGGAAAGATTCATAAATATCAAAGGCAGGAAAATACTAATAACTTGCAGTCTATTCACACAACACCTTTACATATTTCTGGCCTGAAGTCTTGACCACACTGTCCTGCCTCTGTTATATATGGTGCATTACCATGTTGCAATAGTCCATCCGAAGTGCTGATGTACAGTATCTCAATCCATTACTGTTTTATAGCCTTTGTGTTTAATTGTGACTCTGGAACCATTTGTTTAATGTGGGACTCAGGCATCATAGTCTGAAGCATATTATGTCCAAGGGAAATCAGAAGGGAAGACTGGTCAAATGTTCTCACAATCGTGTCTTATCCTCCATAAATGTTCTTGTGCTCTTCATCCAAGGGATGAAAATAAGGTCATCTAGATACTATAGGGAAACTGGAGTAGCTCACATATGAGGAAAGGCTTGGATGAGAAGTTTCAGGGGAATCTCATCAATTTGTAGAAGTATCTGAAGATAGAGCCAGGCTGTTTTCAGTGTTGCCCAGAGACAGGACCAAAGGCAGTGGGCACAAACTGAAACACCTGAGGTTCTATCTGAAGATGTGGAAACACTGCTTTACTGTGAAGGTGTCCAAGCCCTGGCACAGATTACTCAAAAAGGTGGAAGAGTCTCCATCCTTGGAGATGCTCAGAACTCCATCCAGACATGGTCCTGGGCAACTACCTTTAGGTTGTCCTGTTTGAGCTGGCGGGTTGGACCAGTGACCTCCAGAAGTCCCTTCCCACCTCAACTGTTCTGTGTATCTGTGAATGTACAGAGGACAACCATGTAGTCACACCTAGGAACAGCAAATAATACTTGTCTGTCAGATACTTAGAAATGAAATAATTTTCCTCATGCTCTTTGTTCCCATGGTAAAAGCCAGTATCTTGCATTTGAACTGCAGCTAAAAAAAAAGTGATGGCATGTGTTAGTAATGAGATATATGAAATGCCAAGAATTGCTATAAAAACCCGAATTTGGACCTTTGATATTTCTTGTAATTACAAGAAATCATCAATTGCAGTGTGAACATTTTTTACACCACTGCTCACTTCTTCACCCCACATTTCCACAAGTCAAAAGTCACTAACACCCGCATTCATTTTTATCCAGGCAGCTTCTCATCCAAAACCCCTCCTGTGTTAGGTAGCAACAGCTTTATCAGATCATCATACTTATCTTCTGGCTGGTACACTAAAAAGGAAAGTCTGGTAGCTTGGCTGAGCAACATCACCCCCAACTAACACATCAGGTATGATTCTTACTCAGCTTTACACTACAGGATGATTATGTTTCAAGATAGATGCTTTATTTTCCTATTTATTTCCCTCCCCAACAACCTGCTTTTAGACTAGCCTAATACATGTACAAACATGGAACCATAAGTCATATGGTATATATGAGTTACTGCAGAGCATATCACCACTGCGCACCAAGTGTTGTATATATACCTTCTATAGAAGCACCTTCATCCTTTCTCTGTCTTTCAGGACTACTCACACTACCAGAATGACAGCTTGAAAATTATTTCCTCTGATCTGTGGTGTCCCTGCTCCAGAGTTAACAATTAGTACTTGCTTTAGTGTTGACAGGTTGACTCAGATACAGTAAATTCTGAAAGCTACTCAGGAACTATAGTAAATGATCAAAAAACTTGCACATCACACATAACTACAACCACTGTAATTTCAAAACAGGTACCAGTTGCTGTGTTCTTTTGTTCCCTTCATCAAATATTATCTTTTTTCACTATCAGATGCCAGGCATCAGGGATTAGGCAAATCAGTTAGCAGGACTTCAATAGCTTTGGGTTTGTGTGGTTACAAGAAGAGAGCTGTTTTAACCACCCAGTACATGGGTTTGAAACCTCTTACTTGTAAATACAAAATAATTAATAAATTAATTAATAAACCCTACATGAATAACTGTCGGGTTTTCTGAAGAAAACTGGTTGAGTTGGCTCTTAAATTGGGGAAATCAGTATTTTACGTTGCTTCATGTATTGCCTTTAACGCTAAGCTTTACTTATTTAATTAGTACATAATTGTATCACCCTTGTTTACCTGTCTTGTTCACTTGCAAATTCCTGTTCTATATTTAGATTGTGGTGTTTCCCAGTCCAAGACTGTCTTTTGTTAGTTGTGTTGATGAAGTCAAGCAGTGCAGGGCTCTGGTAGCTCACTGATGTTTTTGTATTCAGTAAGGAATAACATCTAATCATGTGTATTATGCAGCTGAGAAATGAAGAAACAGTTGATTCAATGTATCTGATTTTAACTGTCTGAATTCTCCACCACAGGGAGATCCTACTTTGCTAAGTCCACAGGGTATATTGAAACCAAAAGAAGACAGGATGCACAATTAATACCTTGCATTTTTTCATTGTTTGCTGGAAGCAGCTAGGTAAGAATCATTGTAATCACACTGCTCGCTCAAAACCAAAAGTAATAGCTAGTTTTGCGTTCTAGCATGATATTAATGAGAGCAAGGGAGATGGTTGCTCATGTGCTAGAAAGTATGAAATGTCAGCCTAATGACAGTATGCATTTATGAGACTTGATCTTGTTGCTGTGTTTACAAGAAAGAGAGTCCAAAAAAACTGAGAATTCTCAATAGTACATTTCACTGCAAGAAGACATTTAATAATGACAACATTGTCAAAAGGTATCCCTAAGATGTAGTTCAAACATCACTGTCTTTTCCTCCATGCAAACAATACATTCTTCAGGTTTACCAAGTCCCACTGATTCTGTGCATCACTGCTTACGGAGCGGCTAAAACAGCCACTGAGGCCCAACACAGTTCCTAGATGTTCTCTTTAGACGTGGCTTAAAAGTCAGCAGAAGCCAGGGACTTCATGTGGCAAGAATTGTAAATTGTTTCTGAATATCACTGAGCATGGACAGAAGCAGGCTGGATTTTCAAGTCGATGTCCAAGGCTAGGAACATGGGTAATACTGCACTGGAAGGCCTCCTAAAGCAGTGGACTTTATTCCATACAGCAGCTCTCCAGATGTGGCATGCTGTCCGCACTGCCCAGCTCTGGCTGTTCCAGCCCTTTCCCTAGGGGTGGTTAACCTGAGGTAGTCCTTGCAGTGGGAGAGACCCAGATCCCTAGAGGTGCACACAGCACCATTTCCCCTATTTCCTCTGTTCTACAGTTTGATGAAGTTTTGCAAGCACCAGACACCAGTTTCGCTACACTTGGTGTTACTGACTGCCACTTGGCTTCAGATTAAACTAGAGTGACACAGGGTAAGGAAAGAAGTACTGAAGCCCCATCTGAACTGAACTTTTCCTGTTCCTTCATCATATTAAATCTGATATCAGTTTAGGAACTCATCATGGCAAAGAATTTGTAGTGAATTCACAGTGGCTTGGCTGTAGAGGCTAAAGAACTGCAGGTATAATTTCGAGAGGAATAAACAACTGTGTTGGAATAACAGCTCTCCAGCCGTTGTAACAGGGCTTTCCTCGTCCTAACAGACCCAACTGTCTACCTGGAAAGATGGTGAGTCTTGCAGCAGGACAAACCATGTGTTTTGCCTCCATCAATGCTGAAAATGGACATCCTGAATATACAAATCCTTCCTGTGTTAATAGCCAAATAAGTTCACAGAAGTCTTGCAGAGCTAAGTCACAGCAGATTTAGATGCTGTAGCCCTACTACATACAGGACTATTATTTGCTTTGCTGTGTGCTTACTCAAGCAGTCATTAATGAAACCAGTAGGGTCCCCAGCAATGAGGCAGGGCTTACCCCAGTTCTGGTGCTCCCAAGAGGCACAGACACACTCTACTACACCTTAGCCCTACCAATGTAACAAAAATGTCTTTACGGGGACTAAGTCACTGCTGCTGCTCACTACCTTTCCCTAGAATGAGCCCTCCTGACTCCAGCAACACTGAGCACTCAAGGACCATGAAGACTGCAAAAATCAGGCAAAAGGAAGGATCTGATGGCTTTCAGCAGACTTAGCTGAAAAGACTACCGCAAACTGTCTAATCTTTCAGGTTACTACTTCTGCACAAGCTGCTTAAAGAAAGCACTTGGGCAATCGTGCTTCCCCAGCCAAAAGACAGGATTCAAATATACAGCTACATGGTAGACAGACACACTGCAGCCTTGAGGAGATTTTATTCATTACTGTAAATATTAATGAAATTATTACTATGCAGGGTGATTAGTCCTGACTGCAGTCTTTGCAAAACAGCCATTCTGAGATTGAAGACTGATAAAAGCTTATAAATGGTGATTTTCTGATGCTTGTTACTCAAAGGATCACTATCTTTTTGATGCTGTATGCTATGTACCATGCAAAGCTTCAGGCAACATAATTACAACATCATTCCTTTAATTGCGCTTTACCTAAGGTTATGCCGGAGATATGGGAGAGACTGGAGCACACAGTATAAAATACCTATTTCGAGTTTGGTCCAATATCATTGATATCAATGGTGCCAGAAATTGCTGAAAAAGCAAGTGTAATTTTTAAGAAGTGATTTTTAGGAATCCATAGCAAAAGTATTTTACCCAATTTTTTCCCTTTTTGAAAATTGCCGTCATCCTTGGAGTGAAACAGCACCATATTCGTACTCCTGGAAGGACTTAGCTGCAATGCTTTGGCTTCACTGCATAACAGTGTGCAGAAAAATGCCATTTCCCTCATTTACTGAAAGGCTAATGGGATTTTTCTCTTGGGGGAGTGGGGGTGATCTGAAGAATGGAAAGGAACAAACTGTTCCATACATTGTTCAGTTGGCCTAAAATCGAAGTTATTCCCTGGTGCCTGAAGATGACTAACTAAAAGCATGCAAGCAGAACATGATGTGTAAGCTTCCAGCTTTGAAGACGTTCCTGTTCTATGTTGAAAGTGACTGTCCAGTGGTATCAAAGCAGGTTATCGGAGACCATTAAACTCAGACACAAACAAAAGCCTCCATAACACTGGAAAATGTTGAGCAAGATGGGGAGCTTTAACTGGAGTGCTTTGTTATCTCCAGGGTGATGAAGGATATGTGGATCTGAGGAGTGGATGGCAGTCCAGAAAAGCATGTGAGTTAGGGTTCACTCCCAAATGCTGGGCAAAGCCAATTTTCAGGCATGAAGAGCATACCCTGACAGATTTCACTGTTTCCTTGGGATCCTTTAGGGATCACAGGGCCAGGAGGCAAGACAGGAAACCTGGAATCAGAAGACAGTGCAGTGTGGCTGCGCATGAAAAAAATTAGCTTTACCACTTACAGCAACTGGAGCACAGAACAAAAAGAAACAAAATGATAGCAGAAAGTAGCATCTTCCAGGGCTCTACCTTCCAACAGTACATGACTGACTATACAGTTAAAAGCCCTGCCAAAATCTGAGAGTGGCTAAAGAGCTCCAGATGATTCCTAGAGCCTAATTTTTACTATTCTTACACAAAGAGGCTTGCCATGTAATCCAATAATAACCTTGGCAACTGCTGCTGCCTTCTAAGTCTCTCCTTTCCTGCTAGTCAGGTTGCTGTAAAAATGAGCTGGAGAGAGATTTTATTGTTCCTCCAGAACTAAAAAAACCCTCACTGAATAAAAGTTCTACAAACCATGATGGATCCAGCTTAAAATCTCACCTTAACTGCATAGTGTGCTTGAAGTTGAGTACCATTAACTGCCCTTTTCCAGATGTGAATGATCCCAGATATTTTCAACTGCCTTGGCAAGAAAACTTAAGGATATCCCAGGAAGACCAGGCTTTACTGTGCTACACAGCACAATCTACTTCTTCAGTGCTGGAGCTTGGGTTCCAGGTTTAGGACCCAATGCAATACAAACACATACATGGCACTGTGTGCTTGTCCATGTGCTGGTCAAGTATGAAGCACTGATTTTATTCCTTTTTTGTTACTGCTTCAAATGCAATTTCCAGGCTGCTTCAAAGCCCAAGCAGGGAAAACAGCAGTCTAGAGAGAAGCTGGAGGACACACCTCACCCATGCATGGTTACCAACAGTTACCACAAGCAACTTTTACCACTTTTGCCACTGGTTATTCATCATTCTTTGCATTAAACCAGCTGTGAACAAATACAAGGCAGCAACAACCAGTTCCCCTTTTCCTCACACAACTGTGGCATAGTTTAATAAAAAGCCTTTCGCTACTGCCTTGCCCAAGTAAAGTGTAATAATCAGCATCTGTTCTTCACATACAGTGGGCCAAACTGAGCAATACACAGACTGACTCATGAACTGTGTATCATACATTCAAACTGATTTATTAAGAGCTCTTTTGGGGCACATTCAGCTACAACCAATATTTTGGTCATGTTTAAGACTATGTTTTCCTACTAGGTTCCAAGTGTATGAAAATGCAAGTACATAGCTGGTATCCGATACATATGTGCCAAGGCCTGTCCCTCTATGAAAGGGATGCTAGCTAGTTCCTCCCAGGATGGCAAGACCACATGAGAAAAAGGCGAGAGCTGTGCCAGCATAATGCAGCACAAACCAAAACACAGTCATGGTGCCAATGACAGCTCAGTTGCAGCAATCAGAACTCAAACCAGAACAGCAAAAGTCTATGCTGATGCCCCACATACTGTGTTACCCTACTACAAAATGACATAGCAATTACTCACATTTCTGCATCATGCATCAGGTCAGTGTCCAGTGTATTGCTGTGGAACTGGATATCAGATGGGACCAGAGCTTGCACATACCACCTAGGAGAGCCAGTGGTAAAGGGAGGCTGTAACTGCTAGAGAAGACTTTGCAACCTCTATTCTTCAGTCATTCCCCATCAGGAGCTTGCAATGGGTATAGCATGTTTTTTATTGAATCTGGAAGCTCTAATAACAACCTGAAAGAAATGGAGATTCTAAAGTTCCCAGGCTATAGACAAGTGCATTCCTCCTACCCTTCCTAAATGCAAATGTTTATGGCAACATTTTAAAATTGAACTAAATTTAATTACAAAGCTTTAAAAATAAAACCATATGAAAATTAAGCATTGGATTATGTTTTTAAGCTCCTTAGCTCAGCCAAGAAACCAAGCACTATCCCAGTTCTACCCTTGGTTGCTTGTAAAATAACTTTCCACTACTTCATTCTTTGTTTCTTTTTTTTTCTCCTCCTATGAAAATAAACACATTACTCTTGGCCTAATTTAAATTAAAATGAAAAAGGAAAATAAAATAAAAGAAAAAAAAGTCTATAACATTTTAAAAAGGGAAAACCTGGTCTGCTTGGACTTAATGGTGAGCCTGGCCCTGGAGAACCTTTGGGATTTCCTGGAGTGAAGGGAGCAGCTGGGAAACCAGATAGGAATCCAAAAAGCCTCTAAAGTCAGTTCACAAAGCAGAGTCACACAGTGGCCACACATGCGTCTCCTCCTATTCTAACATGCAGGGCACAAAAGCTGTAAAGGGTAGAAGGGCAATTTGCAGACTTCTCCCTAGCTTAGATGGAGGCCAAGGTCTTGGAGGCAATGGAAACACTGAGTGACAACCACCTCTTATGGAAGTTTTATTCTATTTACTCGATTCAGTCATTAAATGCAACATTATACAAGAGAAAAGCTTTTTATCTGGCTTATTTGTAATCAGATATTGGTATTCATCAGCTCCTACACATTTACTGTTTTCACTGTGTTGGAATCACAGCACTCATTTGACCTCTGTGAGAAACAAGAGTTTGAAGTTACCACCACAGAGGGAGGTAACAGGATGTGTCCCTAGGGCCTGGATGAAAGAAGCAGTACAAGCGTCTCTGTTGGCACATTGAAGGGAAAGAAAGCTGCATTGTCTCCCAGCAGTCCTTTCAGTGCCAGGTAACTCAGCTACCCTTATTTAAGCATCTGCTGTATGCTAAGTAAGCTATGAGGACCCTCTAGTCCACTTGCAAGAGGAGGGAGCCATACAAGCTAAAGAATTTAAGAGAAGGCATGTCCCTTCCCAGTGCTTTACTGCTCACTTCCTATTGACATCCTGATCACCACCATTTGCTCGTGTCACTGTTTTGTTTTTTTCTCCAAAGCATGTGCTAGACTCTGTTCCTCATCACATTTTACACTGGTACATTCCGCCACCTTTCATGGAGTCACTCCTAGTCAAAGCAGCATGAGCAGGTAACTTGGTGGTGCTGTTGGAAGTCCACTCTTTCAGTGTATCTTCCTTATACAGACTCATTTTCCCTTTTCTAGGCCTTCTGGGTATCCTACAGCTGCCCAAGATAGGCAGCCAGGTAAAACACATCCCATTCAGACAGTGGCCACACTAAGCATCCAGCACTGGTTCACTAAGTGCACCTGGATTGTGTGAAGCAAACAACTGTGTTATGTACATCCCCAACCTGCCAGCAGAACACGAATGTACAGGTGGATCAGCTTCTTAAACATCTGATGTGTTAACTGATAGATGTTCAGCTTTACTAATGGAGCCTCCCACTGGCTCAATGCTACCATAAAATTTATTGCTGATAGACTATTAAAGCCACTGGCTTTATCTCTTTATCTCTCACTGGCTCTGAGAGATAATGAATGGAGCCCCAAATATCATTTTTCCTTTATTATACAAAGCAGTATGTACCAACAGTGCATGTGATGCAACTGTGAGGACGAAAAAATATACAGTTAACCTCAAACCACCTTAGCTTTAATGCATAACCATCAAGCACCAGGCTAGCAAGCACAGGTCAGAAAGAAGCAGAGAACCTACACTTAGTCTGCCTTAAGGGGCCCAGGATTATTCTATTGTTTGGGCATATAAAAACCACTTTTCCCCAAGTACAGCATTATTCTGAGAGATTTACACATGACAAGTGAATTCTGTGCATCTCAGAACAGCCAAGGCTCACAGAAACTTCAAGGTAAATGACTCCTACAGATTTTTATTATAAAAGTATATAAAAATTGGAATTAAAAAAAACACCCTACCCCCAAAAAAACACCAACTAAACCTCTCCACATGAATACTTATAATTTAATAATTCAATTTTACAGTAAGGCATATAGTTCCTATTCTATAATAGCACTCCTCTTCTATATTTGTAAGTCTAGATTATTAATTAATGTGCACGTTTCCAAACAGAATCATAGGATCATAGAATAGTTAGGGTTGGAAAGGACCTTAAGATCATCAAGTTCCAATCCCCCTGCCATGGGCAGGGACACCTCACACTAAACCATATCACCCAGGCTCTGTCCAATGCAGGAGCATTCACAACCTTCCTGGGCAACCCATTCCAGTGCCTCACGACCCTCACAGGAAAGAATTTCTTCCTTATATCCAATCTAAACTTCCCCTGTTTAAGTTTCAACCCATTACCCCTTGTCCTGTCACTACAGTCCATAATGAATAGTCCCTCCCCAGCATCCCTATAGCCCCCCTTCAGATACTGGAAGGCTGCTATGAGGTCTCCACACAGCCTTCTCTTCTCCAGGCTGAACAGCCCCAACTTTCCCAGCCTGTCTTCATACGGGAGGTGCTCCAGTCCCCTGATCATCCTCGTGGCCCTCCTCTGGACTTGTTCTAACAGTTCCATGTCCTTTTTATGTTGAGGACACCAGACTGCACACGATACTCCAGGTGAGGTCTGAAGAGAGCAGAATCACAGAATCCCAAGGGTTGGAAGGGACCTCAAAAGATCATCTAGTCCAACCCCCCTGCAAGAGCAGGGTAACCTAGAGTACATCACACAGGAACTTGTCCAGCAGGCCTTGAATATCTCCAACGTAGGAGACTCTACAACCCCCCTGGGCAACCTGTTCCAGTGCTCTGTCACTCTCACAGTAAAGAAGTTCTTCCCGATGTTCACATGGAACCTCCTATGCTCCAGTTTACACCAGAGTAGAGGGACAGGATCACCTCCTTCAACCTGCTGGTCACGTTCCTTTTGATGCAGCCCAGGATATGGTTGGTTTTCTGGGCTATGAGCGCACACTGGAGGCAGCTCATGTTAATTTTCTCATTGACCAATACCCCCAAGTCCTTCCCCACAGGGCTGCTCTGAATCTCAAATAGAATAAGACAAACAAAACCAGCTTAAGCACTACTGCATTGTGCAAACCATATGGTGCCTTACATACTTTGGGCCCTAAGAGCAGCTATTTCCCAGACTGAAGCTGAAGGACAGCAAATTCACATTAAGAGCATTAACTGAGGCATGAAATAAACTCCAGTCCTGTTCAGAGCAAAGCTTAGTTCTCTATGAAGTTGACGCTGCTCATGACTGAACCCTCTCCAACATAAGTCAGCAACTTGGGCACTTATTTGCCATTGAATAGGGTGAGCACTACCTACCCCAAGGCAGAGACAGGAAGCAGGAGACAGCAAAATCCCAGGACTGACTGCAATCTCAAGGCTGCTGATGGGTACACCCCACCCAAGCACTCCTCCTGCACAGGGAAGTGCTCACAGCCACAAGCTGGATCAACAAGCTTGTTCTGGCTTTTCAATCTTAAGGAATTACTGTCTCAGCAGCAGAGATCACCTAAAGCTGACAGACTTTCTTTTAAAATGCATGAGCAGAGTTCCTTTGGTCACCTTTGGTGTAAGAGTTACAGGGCCTGTGAACACCCTGTCCCAAACCCACAGCAGCAGCCCCACACTCACCTCTGCTCCCCCACCACATCACAACACGGCAAACCACGACCTACCTGCTCTTAAAAGCCCAGGCATTTCCTAACTCAGAAACACTGCCACACACCTGATCTCCTTGGCTCCACAACACGCTGTTCCTCTGGGTGTGCTCAACCGCCATGCCTCTCTCTGCTGGCTGAACTCCTCACAAGGTCACAATCGTCAAACCCCAGCTCAGTAAAGCAGAGATTCTTCCTAAGCTCCCTCAACACCTTATATGGTGAAGGAAAACTCTCCACTTCTCTCTTTAGCACCCACACCATGTTAGCAGCATCCTGCCCCACCTGCTGCCTACTCTGGCTCAGCTGCCCTGGGCACCTGGGTCTCCTGCACCAAACAGCACTAATGCCACACTAGCATCTACAGCTGGAGCATCTGCAAGCAGAAAGAAGTGTCATTAGCATTTCTGGAGATTATCTTACATTTAGGCCACTATGAGAGGGCAAAAGGGGGTCTGAGCTGTAAGAAAGATAATTTGTAAAGATGGAGCTTTACACAACCTAACAGAGATGCCAGAAATGTCTTGTGCAAAACCAGATGCTCAATCCCTTGTGAGTTCTGCTGCGAAGTGTGCAGGAATTCTCAGGCTGTGCAAACTAATAGGGGTATGCAAACCCAAGAGCAGACTTTCCTTCAGTAATGACCAGCTTTAGTTTTGCTGTAGAGCCCAGGAATTTCCTCACCATTGTTAACTGCAGAAGTGGTCTGGGATTAAGCAAAGCAGTGTTATTGTTTCTAACTTTTTTTTCCAGAGGGTGTTTCTCCCTGGCAGTCAGAAAACCATTCAGACACTGGGTCTTCCCCCACAGTACAGCTGATGAACTTCAGCTATAGAGAGAACCCTTCGATGCTGTGGAGTTTCCTAGGAGGTGGATGCACTTTCTCACTTACTTTCTATAGAGGTCTATATCACTGACTTGCACTAGTAGGCAATTTAATTTCTTAGTTGAGTAACTTATGTATGATAGAGATTTATACACAGCTCTCATCTTCAGAAACATCGGGAATGTTTTCCAGGATAGAAGGTACACCTTAGCCAGAGACAGCAGTATCAAACCCATGCTATTCCTTACTGCAGAAAAGGAACATACTACTATAATTAGGTGCTGTCCATTAGCAGTGACTGGCATTTATATGTATCAGCTTCTCTCTGTAGCAACTGGTGAAATTTGTAGACAGCTGGAATCCTACACAATACCTGGCTAAAGGCAGGTACATGCTTCCAACTACTTACAGGAAGAATTTATTTCAACTATGGGTAAATTATACTAATAGTGTGGGAATTCTTAAAGAGCCAAGGCCATGTAGTGAGCAATCCCGATACCCTAAGCCTTGTTACTGTAAAGTAAGAAGATTTTTGGCAGGCATAAGCAAGGTCAGTTGTCTTGTTAGGCCTCTGTAATTTTCCACTGAAAACATGCAGAGAATGATCTCTGCCAAGGTTGTAGTTTCCCACTGTATTTTTAGAGTAAGGTATTTAATAGCAATTATAACAAGTTATAAACATTAGCTCTGTAAACGATAGTAACCTCTAGACTAACCAATTAGAGCTCAGTATCCAAGGCTGTTACATAAGCGTGTAAGGGTATAAAAGGAGCACTGTATCTGAATAAACTTTGGCAATCGTTTGATCACATTGATCGTCTCCGCGTTGTCCGGGACTCCTGCGTCAACATAATAGTTTTGTCATTAAAGCTCTGTATTAGCAGCTGTCTAAACCATACTAAATTACTGTACATTATCACCCTGCTAAGAACAAAGTGCCCAACCCACAGGTGTCTGCACTGTGTGGCAAGTGGCCCAATGTTGATGTACACAAATCATTTCTGTTCTGGCTAAGGAATATTCATGGTGGCTGAATTGGCTTCAAACCACTTTTGTGTGCTCTAATCCTGTGGTCTTTTACTCCTGCACTGGTTTTTTATCTTTGAAGCTTTCTCAGCTCAGATAAAAGAAGTCAGCAGGCCACCAACAGCATACGTAGAAATGAGAACAGCAAGGCATCACACAAACACTGAAATAATCTATTTTCTCAACCTAGGCTTTCAAGGAGCCAGCAGGAGAGGTGAGAAGACTAGAGAAGGCAAGTGTTCATGTTTTGAAAGATCCTCCTTGCCACTAAACTGCTGGCTAAGACCCACCACTCTATCTTTGTTCTGCTCAATGCCCAAAGTTACACTCTTGTGTAATGCAGAATCTGACTCAGACCTTTGTAGCTGCAGAGACAATGGGCTGGATCACAAGCAGAACTATGCTTCTGGTCACCATCAAGTCTGTAACCAACTAAGTAAACAGGCTTCTGCTTCTAGGGGCATAGTTTCCATTACTAGTGCTATCTTCATTTTCCTACTGAAAAATGCAGAACCAAAAGTCCACATTCATACAAATGATGGATCAGCATCACAAAAAAAATAATGTGCCTGTATATTTTTTTTATAACAAAGCTAGTATTTGCTACTTTCTTAAATGGTTCTTCAATTCGTACCTCACAGAATGTCTATAGCTAAATTTAATAAGCACACAACAAATACTTTAAAACTTCAAAAGTTTATTGCCCAGAATAGCTCACATGGTGCATTTAGATTTACTTTTTTTTCTCCCCCATTACATGGAAATCAAGCAAAACAGTAGAAAATATATATGGGTAACAGTAAAACAAAAGCCCAGCCTAACAATAGCCCTTTATATCCACCAAGTTATACTTAAGAAAATGGCTAACCAACCCTAGAGAAGTAGAGCATCTGGAAGACAGAGCTTTTCATGTTTATAATATAGATTCTAAACCAATATTAAATGCATTGTCTGTCCATATTGTTTATATTGTTTTTCTTCAGAATAGCAAATTGAAAAAAGTCTATGTGGAAAAAAATGAACTACTGCAAGACTTTCAAGCCTCAGTCATCAGCTTATGGGTTGACAGAGATAACAGAAGGTACATGACAGAGTATTTAAAACATACAGACACCAAATAAAAGCCAAACACTAAAAGGAAATGGAACCGAAACTAAAAATTCACAAAGACAATTTTTTGCAGCAACTAATCTATATTTCATAATTTTTTCAAGCATTTTACAGCTTTGTCAGAAAAGAAGCTGAACACACAGAAAAGACTGAAGTGTTTTGCTTTCGCTTACTTCGGTGCTGGTTTTTGCCTTTTTTTTTAGGAAAGTATAACTAAATAATATTCAAATGCAGACACATCCCCTCACTTGTTATTAGCGCCCAATAGACCCACTGCTGAAGGCTGAATATGAGTAAGAATATGAAGAGCATGCTGATGCATCAAAACTTCCCCTCCTAGACCCACTGCGTGAGCCTGAACGTGAGCCAGAGCGAGAGCCAGAGCGGGAACCAGGTGCTGAGGAGACATTGTAGGGACTGGATATGCCTTTAGATGAAACGGAGGCTGCTTCCAAGAGTTTAAGCCCAGTGATGTCTTCCACCATTGATCGATTCATTGCATCTTTGTAGGATATTTTCAGTTTGGTCTTGGGCAGGTCAGAATTTTGGGATAGCTGTTCGTGTCTTGCAATTTCTGGGAAGCACGACCATCAATCAATCCATTCCTAATGGCTTCTTCCGTAGTTATTCTTCCACGCACTTCTGGGTCCACAAGACCTCCAGTGAGGTACTGGAATTCAAGGAACCGCTGCCCAGCCTCATAAGGCAAACCATTTTCCTTCACTGCTTCAGCTGCTGACATCCTTTTGCGCCCACCCTTTATGCCTTCAAACCCTATGAAAGCTTTCTGAGCTGGTTTGAGACGTGTGGCCATATCCTGATCAATGATGCCTTGACTGGTGGCTTCCTGAAGTGAAAGCCTCTGGCCTGTGGTAGGACATATTATGCCCCCTGTACAAGCCTGGCTTCAAGTAACCGTTGCCCAGTGATGCTATCCACGATGCCCCGCTGTATAGCTTCTGAATGGAGATTTTCTCCAGGTTTTCTGTGTCAAATATGGCTGCAATAGGACTGCACTCTTCTGGGGTGTCTGAGAAAGAACCAGCTCCTGATCAGCGACGAAGAACTCCTGACACTCAGCACTGTGGGAGACCGGGTCACTGATTCATGCCGGAACACCTCATCAGTGCCATTACGGCAGGAAATCATGTCTGCAAACTGTGTCAGACTTAAGCTGCCAGAACGGTACTGGTCAAAAAACTTCCTCTCAACCAGACCTTTATCAATAGCATCTTGAATGTCATACTGGCTACCTGTTTTCGGTCAACGAGGACTACTCTACTGCTACCATCTGATCCTGTAATAGTTATTTCTTCCCATTCACACTCCTGTTCAGCTAGTTCTGTATAGGTATCATAATCTATGAGGCCTTTGCTGTATGCCTCCTGAACAGACATTTCCCTGTTTGTTTCTGGATCTACAATGACAACCCGGCGCTTCCTAAGGGTGTTCTTCTGCGAGGTGTGCACACTTTCTTCTTCTCTCTCAGGGGCAGAAGGCAGAGCCCTGTTGCTTCATCCTTTATGCATCTTTCCTTCAGCTGCAAGTAGGTCAAGTTTCTCCTCTGTGTTGGGGTCAAAGAACCCTTTGGTGTCATCACTTGGATCACTCAAGGATCTGTTGAGCTCTTCATTGAAGTAGCCACGCTTGTAGGCCGTCTCTACCGGCAAGCGATAGCTCTCTTTGGGGTCAATGATTCCTCCGGTAGCAATCTGGGCCTCCAGCAGACGAATACCATGGCCTCTCTCTATGAGCTCTTTGTTCATTGCTTGAACAGAGAAATGATGTTTCCGGTTTCTGGGTCTTTGTACCCAGTGACAGCTCTTTCAGCAGAGAGAAGGTTCTCTTTAAATTCAATTCCTACAAGGCCTCTTTTGTAAGCTTCCTCAACAGGCAGTCTCACATTGCTGACAGGATCCACTATGAACCCTGTGGCTGCCTGGGCTTCCAGGAGTTCAAGGGCTGTCCCTGGTCTAACCAAACCTATTTTCATAGCCTGGTAAATGCCAAGTTTCTCTTTAGTAGCCTCATTGTAGATACCTGCAATACAGCTAGAGCCCTGAAGGAAATCAATAATTCTCTCACTCACTTCTTCCACTGTGATTGCACCTCTTTCCAAGTCATTCCTTGTTGATTCCTTAATAATTCCAGCCTCGAGCAGTGCATCAGCTGAGACAGGCTGCCTGATCCCTTGGAATGACATACTCCTCTTCTGCACTGGGAGAAGGAGCAGACCAGTGTGTGGTTCAATTCTACATTTTTCCTTCAGCTGCATGTAAGTGACTGCCTTTTGGTGGTGGGATCAATGAAGTTCTTTGTAGTGCCTTGGCAGTTGTTTAGCATCCTGTACAGGTCTTTGTCAATCAAGCCACGAGATAAAGCTATATCTTTGGGTAGGAAAACACTGTTGACAGGATCAACAATCCCTCCTACAGCCAGCTGGGCTTCAAGCAGACGAATACCAGTTTCTCTATCAACCAAGTTTTTCTTGATGGCTTCAGACACTGGCACAGTCTTGCCCGAGAAAGGATCTTTAAATCCTGTAATAGCTTTTTCTGCTGTATAGATTTTGCTCTCTGTCATCAAAGTCGATCAGATCTCTGGCAATAGCACTGTCCACAGTTAATATCTCATTTCGGTGCGGGTCTATCACACCCCCTGTTGCTGCCTGGGCTTCTAAGAGCAGGACTGCATTTTCTGCTGTAAGCAACTGATTCCGCTTGGCCTCAACAAAAGAATACTTCTGCCTGGGAGAAAGAGACACCCCTGCAATAGCACCTGCCCCTTTGAGGTAGGGTTCAATGTCCAGCCGCAACTTCTTCCACTGACCTCTGTCCCTTCAGGAGTTTATCCAGTGTGAGTTTGTCTATCAGCTGACACTCATACAGCTGCATTGCTTGTAATCTTCTTCCGCAACCCACAGAACAGCAACTTGGAAGCATCAATACAGAAGTCTTCCTCAGTCTGTGTAGATCTGTGGGACCCATATGGGCGTTGCTTGAGTTTCTCAATCTCTCTCTGCATTCTGAGACGCTCAGACTCCAACTCTGACTGGTTTTTAACAGCAGTCTCCTTCTAGTCTGCACCGGTATCTCTCCTCAATCCGCTTGATCTCCATCTGAAGCCTTTCAATCTCAGTCCTCAGTGTGTTCTTCTCTCTCTCACTCTTCTCTCTCTCACACTGGATCTTCCTTATGGATTCCTCTGTCCGGGAGTGTTGGCTCTTCCACTGATTGAGATCATTCAGTATTTTGCTGCTTCTCGCTTTCCAGACGTTGCTTCAAACGAGACTCTGATTCCAAGGTAACTTTCAAACGGTTCAGCTCCTCTTCTAATCTCTGCAGCCTCGCTTTGTCTTGCTCCAAAGCACTCATTTTTATCAGCAAGGTGTCTCTTTCTTGCATAATGTGACTATACTGATTTTTGGATTCTTGGATCCTATTCGATGCCTACAATTTTAAGAAAAAAGTAAACCAAGAGAGAGTGGTTAGAGTTTATGCTGGTTAGAATTATGCTCTCCACTTACAATGCTCTTCCAAGCCTGTCTTTTAACCCACAGTAAACTGCCACTGAGAACATTCTAGTCACAGCAGTACTTAACCAAGACCATGGACTTACATAAACTAGTGAAGGTAATGTCCCTTCGTTGACAATGTCTCTAGTACTGCCAGAGACCCCATTCTTTCCCCATAGCCTTGGTTTTCTGCTGGTTTAGTCAGCTCTTTATAACTTTCTAATACTCATAGTACACCTACAAATACACAGAGCATTCAGACTCATTAAGAGTCTGATAATCAGCAGATGTACCCTGGATTAGTCCTACTGACCTGGTTGAATTTGTATCGGCTAAGGACTGGTCATACATGGATAAAAGGAAATATATGACTCAATTTTCACTTTCCTATTAGTTTCACATGTTACTCCAAACAATTTTACATGTGCTGCTTTACATTTTAATTCACTTTAAGGTCTTCATATATGTATACATAGACACAAACACCTAAAGCATGCACATTTGTATCCATAGTTAAGAGAATACAATTTTATATATTTGTAATACGTGCATTAATATTCATGCACAGATGTCAGATAATCCTAAATGTTAGTATTTTTTAAAATCAGGATTAAGATTTTTTAATAAAGAAAACAGAATAAAGAAAAGGATAGCTGAGAGTGGGAATGAGAAGAATAAAGGGCAAGTGTAGGAAAAACAAAAAGCCCAACATTTTCATAAGTGCTCATTTGTGTATATTTAAATAGTAGCTCTTTGGAAAAGAAACCAGGCAGCAGAATGAAATATGAAAAGATGTTTTCTTTAACTTGTTTATGCTGTCACCTCAAGTTTAATAAGGGCCAATAATAAAATTTGCAAATTCCCTTAGTGATTTAGGAACATAAACCCCCAAAACCAGTAAATGAAATGTAGGCTTTAAGTACCTCAGGTACAGCTGACAACATGATCTTTAATCCTCACTTGTAGTCAAACACCTTATCCAGCTACCCACTTTGACAGCTTGTTGGGTGTGAGGTTTTTAGCTGGTATACTTTGTGATAGCACACAGGCCAGCCTTGGAGGACTGCTTTAACCCATTCTTGGCTGAAACAGCCTAGGGAAGCACACAGCTTAGTACACAGCTAAAGCACAGTGGTACTCAATGTATTCTCATCTTCCCCTAGGACAGATGGTGGACACTGTCACAGACACCAGGTTTCTCCTGGGACAAGGGCTGAGGGCAAGGCTCAGCTAGACAGTCTTAACTAAGACTGTCCGCACAGCTCCCAGGGAGTAAAGTGGCTAAGGAAGTAGCCAAATCCTGCTTGTTTTGTTTAAAAATTAACAAGGAGAAGGACCATAAAGGGGATATTAGTCGCAAGTACAGTGACTGAACTCAAACAGCAAAGCATGAATTAAGTTGATTCAAATGGACACTGCAGTTAATTATATATCTGAGAGACAGTAAAGCTGGGATCAAAATATGTATGAATACCTCTAGAGCTTGCTTTTGGAATTTTTTCAATTTCCTGTCTCAATTTTTCCCTTTCTTTCTGTAAATCATTAATCAACCCCTGAAGCTCCAGGGTTTGCTTGCTGCTCATCTGAAGCTGATTCTTTAGTTCAGCAATGGCAGTATTTTTCTCATCAACTTCACTTCTGACCATTCTGAGATCATCGTATTCCAATCTAACATTTCGCAGCTCTTCCTCCAGTAACAAGTGTTCCTTGGTTAGGTTCTCAGTGAGAGACTGAAGCCTTTCGATTTCTATTTTGCACTCATTCAAGTTTTTGCTTTTTTCCTCAGAGGTTTTCTGCAAGTGCTCATATCGTAGGTGAGCCTGTTTTAATTGCTCCTGTTCTTGGACCAACTGACGCCGCATTGTCTCAATATCAGATGTGTACTTTCTTATCTCCTCCATGTATCTCTGTTTCTCTCTCACATGACCGTCTAACACTTCTCTTTGGTGTCTAAGGTCATCTTCATTCCTCTTCTTTACAATAGACACTTCCTCTATCTGCTGTGTGAGATTAGTTATTTAACCGATTGCTCTCTGAGAGATCTCCTCATGCCTTCTATTTCCTCCTCCAGTTTCTTCCTCCTGGATGTCTCCTCCATTAGGTTTTATTCTGCCTGCAAAGTTCCTCCTCCAGCTTATGTTTTTGGATCTGCAAGTCTTTCACAGTGCTCTGGAACTTTGCACTTTCTTGATCCCTGCCTTTTTTCTCTTGCGAAACTCTTTCATAGTCAATTTTCAGTCTGGCCAGTTCCTGCTCTTGGATCCTTAGCTTGTTAATTGTCTCAGTAGCACTTGTGTTTGCTTTCTGCAGGTCAAACTGCACTCTTTTTAACTGACTGTTCTCATCCTCTACTTCTTTTCTCTGACTTGTTTCTACATCCAACAACTTTCTCAGCCTTTCAATCTCTTTGTTTCTTTCCTTAATGGTCTTAGAAGCATCATCAAGTGATTGTTGTACCGCATGCTTTCATCAGAGTGCCTCTGAATAACTTGTTTTAGCTCAATCTCCAGCTGCTGTTTTCTTCTGAGAAAGCTCTGAGCCAGCTGCCTTCTGCTGCTGAGCATTCTCTTCTATTTTCCCGTAGATTATCTGTTGTCTGGCTTATTGTATTCTTCAGTCTCCTAATTTCCTCACACAAATTCCTATTTTCTCTCATGGCATTATCAAGCTGTGTTCTATAATTATTTGTGTCCTCTTCCTTTTGCATGGTGACCTGGTGAATTGTGGTCTTTGTGATATTAATTTCAGTTTCATATTTGTTCTTTAAACTAATAATTTCCTCATCATAACTGTTCCTTACCTTAGCCAATTCATTTTCAAGTTCCCATCGGCTTTTAGCCTCTTCCTGAAGCTGAACCTTTAGCCTTTCCAGCTCCTTAGTTTTATCCTGAATAGTTGAGGCAGCCTCCTCAAGAGCCTGCTTGTATCTTGAGTTGTCTTCACCACGGAGCTGAATGATCTGTTTCAGCTCCAGCTCTAACTGATGCTTTTGCTGTGACACCTCAGAACTGCAAGCCTTTTGCTGAAGAGCATCTTCTTCTGCCCTCCTCCGTTGATCTGTGGTTTGCAGAATGGCATCATTCAGCCTCACAATCTCATCCTTAAGGTCTCTGTTTTCTCTTGTCAGTCTGTCAACCTGAGCTCTGAGGCCTTTTGCATCATCATCTTTCTGTGCAGCTATCTGCTGGATTGTGGTCTTCTTAATATTAATTTCTGTTTCATACTTGTTCTTTAAATTACTCATCTCCTCGCTAAACTGGTTTCTTACCTTAGCCAGCTCATTTTCATACTCCCTCTTCCGTGTGCCTTCGTCCTGAAGAAGAACCCTTAATCTTTCTATCTCGTACTCCTTCTCCTTGATGACCTTCTCAGACTCTAACTTTTGCCAACCAAGGCTGTCTTTCTCGTTTTGCCTTGTTTTCTGCAGCTGGTCATAGTCATTCTTCTGCTGCTCATATCTATCCTCCAACAACTTCCTTTCCTTTTCTCATCTTCAATCTCATAAGTCAGCCTGGTTATTCTGTCATTTAGATCCTTTATTTGGGCATAACATTTGTCCAGATTTTGCTTAGCAGAATTTCCATCCATTTCAGCTTGTCTTTTCATCTCCTCCAAACTCATCAGCTTTGCCTTGAGCTGAGAAATATCCATCTGATACTTTTGCAGATTTTGCTCTAGGAATTTATGTTTGTTGTTTGTCTCTGAGTTTGAATCCCTGGCAAGCCTGAGTTCTTCTTCCAGGAGTTCGATTTTGGTGTTTTTCATCTGCAAAATGATAAGAGAAAAACAAATAAAAAACCCCACATAAACATGTCTGACAACTGTTTCAAGATCATCACATGAAATGCAGTATACACTTTAATACTAACAGTTTACAAAACATTTTTTCTTAGCTTCAGTGAGAGCTCAAAATCCTTTTTTATTTAATGTCATCAAGCCAAAATCTGAAATCCTTTTTATCCAGTGTCAGACCTTATTCAGAGATCAGCATAATAACTTTCAGAGGGAAAGTGGTACTTGATGGGGGGAGGAAGATGCAATACAGATAGTAAAATCTGATGTACCAAGAGTTCACTAGTAAAGTATTAAATAGCCTTCTTTAGAATCTCCAAGATTTTCAAACAGGTGATTCACATTCAGTATATATGACCTCTTAAATGGGCCTCTCTGTTTCCACTGAGCTGTATCAAATCAGGAGTTACTCCATTCAGAAATGGCTTGAAATGAGGTGTGGCTCCTTAACCATGAGGAGCAAGGAGGTAACTGTACTGTCATTGAGGTCAAGACTGTGATGAGGAGAGTAGGACCTCCTGTGTGCTTCAATAAGCACCTCCTGTTGACCAAGAAGGCTAGTGTTCTCCATCTCACGTATGACATTGGTAACTTTGCAAGATACTGCACTCTTTGACAAAAGATGCATGAATCTGCTTATATGCCTCCTTCATGGGACAGCACTGAGCTCAGGATTTAGTTTTGTGGACTGTTTTGCACTGTACTTAAGCAGGAATTCATTATCAGTGACAGCTTGCTAACCTGTGATAAAAATGGAAGGTGAAGAAAATAAGAGTCAGATTACCTTCAAGTCCTCCATACTCTTTAACATTTCACTTAAGAATCTGTAATAATCTCCTGATCTTGTAAGAAGCTCTATGTAGCGAGACTGAGCCTCATTAGCCTTGAAAAGAAAAATCACTGTTAGCAGCTTGTACTACAGTTAGAGATGAACATACTCATGTCTCAGATCATTTAACAGGTTCCAACCCACTTGAGAAAACACATCACTTGACTAAGTAAAAAGCACATTCTCCTCCTCACAAATTCACATGACTTTCTGGGGACCCCAAATATATAAATTCTCCCTTCTAATAAACCCACACCTTCTTTTTCAAGATTATTTTCTCCCACTGCTGATGTGACATTAAATTTAAGGCTTCATCCCTGGTTCATCATGCTCTTCCTGTCTGACTGTCACAAGTAACCTAAGTTAAACTTTAATAGCAGTTAATTCCCAGGTTGAAAGTGACTAAACAACTTGGGGCATGGATCTTACTTTCTCACAATATGTATGCAGTGGGCACTGAATAGGAATGAGATAAATTCCTGAGGGCTAATCTACTGTCTAAATGAGCCTAAGTATGATTTCATAGCACGGTGACTGTTCTGCACTAATTCTTTGTGCTTGTGTGCTTAGCACACCTTACTAATGACAGTGCTAATTATCAGGATCCAGATGGATTTGTGTCACAATGGCTCACACAGACAAGCAAATCTATTCAAAAGACCGATGGGGAGGAAGGAAGGATACCTCTTGCACAATCAGCACTGCAGGAGACTGGACAACGCTCTTCTTGATAGGAATGTTGAGCAATGTTTTCTAATCCAGAACTGTAGGAAGCCACCTGTAGTTCATAATCCTGTAAAGCAACAGGGGAAGTTAAGACCCATTTAGCAACCACCAAGGAACTCTCTAGGAATCTGGATTTTCCAAAAGCTTCAAAAAAAGTTTTGGGGCTGTTTGGTTTATTTTTCTTAATAAAAAGCTACATTTTTTGTTGTTTATATCTATGACCACATACAGATGACCCTCTATCATAAACAGAAACTCATCAGTTCAAATATCACTGTGGAGATGCAGGAGAATAACAAAGGGAAAAAGAGAAAAAAAGATTTTGCAAAAAAGGGAAGATAGGTGTTTCTGTTAGTTGAGGTTTCACCTGAAGGTGAAAAAGATTCATGGCAGCAAATAGTCTAGGTACTGTTATTAATCAAAACTTCATCAGAAATAACTGTCTCTGCACCTCTCTCATATCACGTGTGCCACATTGCACACCATTCCTCCTGCTAATCTGCATTTGTCTTGCCTCCTAGACCAGATCCTAATCAGACCTAATTCCTAAATTACCAATAATTCTCTACTCTCTCTCCTTTTTTTTTAATACATGAACTGGAAAGTTTGGTCTGGCTGGAGCGACGCTTTGATTCTCCTGAAGAGAAGTTCTCACTGGTATCTCCTGCATCAGCCTGTAGTCTTTGGTTGGCAAGTACACAGCTTGCTTTCATTATATTTTGTACACACAAGCGCTTCACCCCAGCAATTTCTGTACATGCACATCTGTGAGCCAACGTTTTACCTGCCAGCAGAGCGGAGAGAATGGGACGCATCTGACCATGAAAAACCACACCCCATAAAAATGTTGAAATCCAAGTACCTTAATTGCAGCTGAACATTGGTCTGCGTGCTTGAGAAGTTCCTCAACTTTGTCTCGCTTCCCACAGATTTCACTGTGCAAGTTCTGTCAAGAAAAAAATGAACTTTAAAGCATTCCCTCAGGATTTACGAGTATTTCCTCCTGTAGACACAACCTCCATCAGAAGGTACCTGCAATATGAGACCACTGCATCCCCAGAGGCTGAGACCTGAAATTACCTGTAGCTGTGCAGTTTTCACAACAGCAGGCTCTCTGTGCCTAAGAAGGCTGTCCTCAGAAGGAACACCTAGCAACTGAACAACCTGCAGAGCTGGGGAGCTCCTTGACTTTAACTTGGATGTATTTCCTCACTTTTTATTTTTGTGCTATAATTTATCCCGTAAGTTACATCACCACACACTCCCTTAATTCAAAGCTGTTGTTGTAAAAGTGTCAGTGATCATACAGGAGCCAATGTGGCCTTGTTCATAATCTGCAGCAGTGCTGACAGAAAGTAATGAGGATGATATTCTTTCCCTCCTGCCTTCTACACATTGTTGGTAGCTTGTGCACTTTATAATTCAAAACAGGACATTGTATTGCAGATTGCTTTGATACTGGTATTTTCTAAGTAGCAAAAGAATCTAAAACCTGGATAATTGAAGACAACTCATTCAGGTGCTGCATACCTTCTGATCATGTAGGTATCTCATGATAGCGTTACAATCGCAAAGCTTCATGCCCTCAATAGCATCCTGCCTGCGCTTGGCATCACAGATCCATTTGCACAGCGCCTGGTAGAGATCTCGGTAAGTTTTTCAGCTGTTTGATCTGTCTTTCTAAATCCCATGATCTAGAAAAAAAACAGGAAAACCCATCAAAATGGGAAATGCATTCTCTCTCTTACTTTAAACTTTTAAAAAAGACACAGTAATAAATGAAGTAAAACTGGGGGAAGCTTTACAAGGAGATTCTGAACAACTGCTCAATAAAGCACTAGAAAAAAAAACTGCTGGGATTTTTTTTTACTTAATTCTTAGTGTTAATTAAAAAAAATCATAATTAGAACAACTCCATAGCACATAGGTTAGAAATTTAAATTACTAAATTTTCCTGCTTGTTCTTACACAATGCCTTTTAAAGTGCATTCAACCTGTTCATGGTTGCTCTAGTCTTACTTCCCTGAAGTCATTATTTATCCTCTGGAAGTGATCATTAAGTGCACATTAGCTGTTTTAGACTCACTGTTAAGATTATTTCAGTAGCAATAGCAATATGTAAGAAGCTATTAGGAAGTATGTACAGACCTGTTGTCTATCTGCTTGTCAACTCTCTGCCAGCGGTCTATTAGCTGGGTAACTTTGTCACAGAACTTTCCAATGTCCATGTCATACAGGGTGTATGACTGGCAAGATTGTGAGTGAATCTGAAGTGTTCTCTGCAGCTCATTTTCCAGGGCAGTCAGTAGTGACTTCTTCATGTTTAGGTCTGCCTTCATTTTCTGGAGAAAAAAACCAAAATGCTCTCATACATTTTATTCTAATCGAGATACTCAAATTTAATCACCAACCATTAACCACATGCACAGTGTGCTGGGATCTAAAGGTTTCAGTAAGGCACATACACTGATGCCAGCTGGATTTAAATAGTTAAACACCTACTTTAGTAAATAGAGTTTGACTTAAGAATGTGTTTAAAGTCAGACTTGCACTTAAATAATTTGCTAAACCAAAGCCCTCTGCTGTCATATTTTGTAGCTGATGCTTCAGTTTCTCAGAACTATGCAGAGAAATTACAAAACAAAAAAAAAAGGAAGAGCCTGCTTTGCTTGTTCCTAGAAACAACTGACTAGAAAATTTAACTGAAGTATAAAAGGTTCCTGCATTTGCAACAGCTCTGGAATCAAGCCTCAGGGTGAGCATATCCAGTTTTTAAATGTTATCTAAAAATCTGCACAGTTTCATAAGTTATACAAATCAACAGGTATTTTTGTACAGAAATGGATTATGGAGACCTTCCACGCCACTGTTTTTGCTGTGCCGGCTGCAACAAACCAGGGGATGGAAGAAGTAGAAACCTGTACATTCCAAAAATTCGCAAAAGCGCTGTATGTCTATGCAGTAAAATACAACAGTATCAGCATTTCCATCTCCTGTGATTTCAGAAGGATTTCACCCAGCCTAATAGACCAGTGCTGCCAGCTACAAGTTTTGCCTTGCTATGTCCTTGGGTCCTGGCCTCTCACCTTCAGACAAGCCCGGTAAGCCTCTACTTTATCAAGATCCAAAGGAACAGTTTCCTCTTCAGAGAGTCTGACTTCATAAACTCTGATCACATCTTCTGTTTGTAGAATAACCTGGAGCAGACATCTCAGTGCATTCAAGCTAAAATAAATAATACAAAACAAATCCATTATGGACTGGGGTAGGAAAGACGGTATTTCTAATTAACTGCAGATCATTAATTAAAGAGAATAGACAATACAGAACAAATTTCAGTGATATCCATGACTCTTTTTCTTTTTTAAGTCTTCCAGGAAAGAGAAGAAAGTCACATAAGTGTCTGTTTCTACCCACATGTACAGCATTTGTAAGAAAGAAGGTGCAATTTTACATTACAGGTAACAAAAGGCAGATTTGTGGACTAACAATTATGAAGAAAGTGAGAATTTTATTGCTACAACTTCAATTTTCTTACCTGTCTAAGTAGCCAGCAGAAACACCATTAATATTTTCCAGTTTTTGAAATAGGGCGTTTATCTCTGACTGCAAGTACACATACTTTTCACAGCCTCTGAAATTAGGCAGCAAGTCCTTATGCTTGTTGAGGGTTTCAGCCATTATTTGAGAGTCATTCTGTACACCCTAAAGAAAAAGAATGCCTGATTTACACATTTTGGTGGCTCAATGATCATTCTACAACACATGCACAATCAGTCTCCTTATCCAAATAGCCTGCTAACCAGCTTGACTGAGGACTGAAGCAGTGCAAGTTTGCTTTCTGCAAAGTAACATTGGGTGGTTTCTTTTCTGCACAGTTCACAACAGCCAGTACCTCTTTTTGAATACCTCGTCCATCCTGAAACTCAGCTCTGTTGAAAGCAGAGTACTTTACTGCTAGCTGCCTACTGTACTCTGTAGATGTCCCAAAGTCCTTCTGCTCTTAAGCTTTTGCAACCTCATTGCCTCAGGAGACTTTCTCATATGCTGAACCTATTCTCTTTTCTTACTAATCTGTCTCCAGTCTTCTTCAAATCTTAAGAACTGGGAGAGGGAGAGAGCCTGTAAACCCCACTTATCCATTTTACATCCCATGGACAGCACTTCAGAGGTTGCTAGTAAAGTGGGATCCGTGCAAAAGGATTTCAATAGTGCTTTAACCTGGATGAGGCTTAACATGAGCTCATGTTCACTTTACATTAGGTTTTCTGTATTTTTTGCCTGACAGAATTTGACTTCTAAAACCCAAAAGTCAACTTTTTCTACTTAGGAGCTAAACTTCAATCCAAATCATCAAGGTTAGCTTCCAATTGAGAATTCTGTGTGTCTTTTCCAGCTGATCAAAAATACAACTGCAGCATGCTCTGAAGCACAGAGTCAAATCAAGCTTGAGATGCTCAAAGAAAAACATCCACAATTACCTCTAAATCCTTTATTCTGACTGTAAAGTCATGCATAGCCCCTTGATCCACTCCAAGCGGAGCTCTTTGAACCATCTGAACCTCAGAAGCTTCTATCTGACGCCGAAGTTTCTGAAGCTCCATCAGCAACCAGGCCTCCTGCTTCTCATGTTCTCGATTTCTCTCATTAACAATAATGGTGCTTGAGGAACCCACAGGACAGTCTCAGTTGGGATCACTGTAAAATGATTGGGTAAATGTCAGCTGCCAGAGTATGGAGCAGCTACATACAGGAAGCCAATGTAGTGCCCAAGTGCCCTAAGCATTGAGTTTGTCTGTAGAACTGAGAACAGGTAGAAGATCAGGATCCTTATGCAGCTATTTTGAGAAATTAAATTTCTCCTTCCCAAAGACAAACTTGCTTCCTCAAATGCAGCAGTGATGTTTTGCTTGCTAATAACTGAAAATATGTCAGGTGGACTAAATTCTATTTTTCCGTGAACTTCGGAGGGCTATTCCCAGATTCACACCAAAGGAAGGAAGAACAAAACATACGCTTCCCTGCCAGTTTTGTTATGTTGGGAGACAGCAGTAAAATACTGAACATGTTTCCATTCAATATGTTTTATGAGAACGTTATCAAAAACTGAGGATGCACAACCACCACCTCAAACAAAGTAATCCAAGCAGTTCAATCTCTGCAAAAAGCAAGAAGATGACAAACCTGTTTGTGACTGCCGTGGTTGATTGGGCAGTTGTATAATCAATGTTTGGTAGTGCTTCTGAGCATCAGTGAACTGAGTTTTGAATCTTTCGTTTGTCTTCATCACCAAACATCTCTGAGCCTTGGCTGTTCCTGAGGAATTCTTGATAATGGATCTCCAGGTCAGTTATTATTTTCTGGTAGTCTTCCTTGCGCATTGTTTTCAGCTGAAATGAGAAAGAAGAGAATTTTTTAAAAAGAACAGATCAATTGGGGAAGGTTTAAGACTAGTTAATCATCTAGGAACAATCTCATCTAATAACAAAAAAATCTAAAGAAATCACATTTTTAGAATAAACCCTACCTGAGCTGCCTCTAAAAGTATGGTGCTAAAAGTGGCCTTTGAGCTGATCTCTTCTTATCATCATTTCATAACTTGAGAATAATTTGAAATTCTACCTCTTATTCTATCTACTCATGCCCTTGTACAGTGGGAACAAGTACAGCAAGTATGTAATATATCTCCTTAGCTAATCTTCCTGATATTCATACCATGTTTGAATGGGAAAGGACTTTGCTTCTCCTTTAATAAAATGGCAACTTCCCGTATATAACTGTTGGTGCAACCCAGGAAAAAAGAAGGCCCATGGTATTGCAGAAACATGTATTTGCACAGGTCATAGGAAGCACTGTTTGGGACAACAGAAGTCAGGTCATGCTGACCCTAGTCTACAGCCAGCTGGAATCCTACCTTAGCAATAGTCATCGCTCTGATCTTCTCAATGTCGATCATACAGTAATGCCAGGACACCAGGCTCTTCATGTTGATATACAGCTGGTTCCACAAAGCTAAAATAGCTTCATAGTACTGCTCAATTCTTAGATGGGAAAAGAAATTCCATGGTCAAAATGCATCTCTCCTTGTAGCATAGCTACAAAACATCCCAAGAAACATCCACCAGACGTGAAGTGTGTTAAGGTTTGTTTTCTACTTGAAAAAATCTTGGAAATTAACTTATCCATAACTGTCATTATAAAAGATGAGAAAAAAAACTTGTAAAAGTTAAGTTTAAAATATTGCCAACCTAGCAATAACTTTAAATAGGTTTTAAATATGCCAACCCAAATCCCAGAAAGGTTCACTGAAGTGAATTTCCTCAAGTCAATGGTCTAGCCCTTAATCTCCCAACCTGTATGGGTCAGGGAGCACTGTGATCAAGGCCCAGCCCAGATTTTGTGACTGACTGCTATTTTGAGAGAACTATTCTACCTACTCCCAGTGGCAGGTGTCCCAAACCCAGGCAGCAACTCACTTGGTAGCAAGATCCACTGCTAATGGATTCGGGGGTTGGGATGATAAGACTAACAGATGGCACCAGCATATCCACTCCTCCAGGGCCAGTCACCAGCCACTTGCTGCGCTCGTTATTGTCCTTCAGGATACATTCATCTCCTTTGCGCACTGTTTTCTGTAAGGAACACATAAAGCCCATTTTTTACTTTACTTAAGTAAGATGGAGTTTCCAGGAGAGATAGACAAGATGCATCTAGATCACAGAAGTGGGAGTGGTTCCCAGCTTGCCAGGTCTAGGTGTGCATCTTGGCTTCATAATAGGGCAAGAGATCAGTACGGATCAACCCCTTCTCCCTGAGTCTGGTTTCCGTGTGAAGAAAACAGAGAAAACCAAGTGGAAGCTACAGAACACACTGAGTTAGTTGTTGCCAGTGCAGGTCATCAGGTCAAGTCTTGGAGCTTGGCACGTTCTGTATCAAAGACTGAATATGGACACGCGCCCACAGTAAGCAATATAACCATGTATGGCTGTATGCCAGTGAGCTGCGGACATAAGAATGCTTAGTGCTGCACCTGTATTTATGATGGGAACCTGGAAGCAAGTGCAATAGCTAAATCCACCAACTGGCAGAAATCCTGATACCATGTGGCCACGTATGTGGCCATGGTGCAGGTTACAGCCCACTCACATCCAAGATGGAGAGGCTCCTCCTATAATTTAGCCAGTCTGTACTCTACCTGCATCATGTATCTACAGCTAACAAATACAGCTTTTGACATTAACTAGTAATAGGCCACGGGCTTTGCATTGATCTCAGCATGGAGTGTCTCCAGACTTGTCTGGGTTAACTTTCATCTGAGCAGAATTTAGCTTGCTTAATAAGAGTAACTAGCAAGTAGTCAGGTAACTGTTGCCTAAATTTGTTTACTTTTGCTTATAGTAACAATTAGTTACTGTATGTGACCTGAACTCCTGTGACTCTGGAATAAAGTGTGGTATGGAAAAGTGCAGACTCAGAGGGCACAGCAGAAAACTCAGACTGTAAATACAAATCACAGTGGTCAATTACTGGTCACTGCAAGAGTGCAACCTAATGAATCACGTAAAACAAGTTTTACAGATAAGAGAACAGAAAAATTGGGTAATTGGGAACCGATGAAGAGAAACATGCAAGCATAAAACACATCTAAGACTACTGTTAAGAGAACATAGAAATAAGCCAAATCAGCCCCAGTACTGAGGAGGAAATAAAACCACCACCATCAGTTTCATACTCCATCCAGCAAAAAAACTGGGGATATCAATGACTCACTGTACTTTCCTCACCTTTTGTTAGATGAAGTGTTGATCTGAAGAACCCAGAGGGACATTGAAAAAGTGAGCAAACACCAAAAAATAGGCAGATATGCTGAGAAGCAGCTGTATAACAATTTTAACCCTATTACCAATAAGACTTTTCTGTGCTAATCTGAGTTATGAGTATTAATGCTATTTAATGGACTAATCCTAATAATTTTGACTAGACTTGTAAACTACCCAGACCTTAGCTTGTAATTCACAATTGCAAGAAAGTCATAGCATTTTTGTCAAAGAAATTTAAATGCTGACTAAAAGCAGACAAAGAGGTTATACCTCTCAGCTTAATAGTTTGTTTACTAAATCATTTTCCATGTTCTAATTTACATTATATTCATTCTCAGCCAGAAAGGGATACAATACCAGATCCTGTTTGTAGTCACAAAGAGCTTTGAGGATAATGGGCTTGTTACTCCGGTAGTCTGGGTTACGTGGCTTCAGCTGCACAATCTTCTTGGATTTATTCACCAAACTCTGCACTTGCCTCTTGTATTCAAGAATTCTCTCTCGTTCATTCTGCAAAGATTAATGGCATGTTAAAAAAATCATTCTAAAAAAAAACACATCTAGTTCCCACTGTTTTATTAAGAGGGATATATGTTGTGCTCACAGTAGGCAAAACTGCCTTTAGCACCAGTGGTATATGCCTTTGGCCTATAATTAAAAAATTAAAAGCTTGCAATATTTGCAAAGGAGTCTTTTGATACAGATCTGCAATGTGGTTGATGTGATCTGTAAGAAGCACTAGCATAAATAGAAAGAATCTATTATAAACACAGATGCTAACAAAAACCCCCACAAAATTACATTCTCAAACCTAACTTCATCAATCGCCTTTTCCATCACTGACCATTTCTTTCTGCAGTATATTCAGTCTGGAATTGCACTACTACTTAATTCATGATGAGGAAATACTTAGCTAAGAAAGCTGAGTTAAGTCCTTTGAAAAAGACTACAGTGACATAGTAATGAATGAATTTTTTATGCACTTATCCTTTGAGGCAAAATCTACTCTACCACCTATGAATGAAAGTGATTTTTAATTTGTTAGCATGTCAGAAACTTGGGAATTTGTTGGGCTCATTCCAGGTTTAAAAAGACATCAGGGTTCCCAAAGAGTATTACATAAATTGAAATAACACTGATCTGTTTGTAGGCTTTCCTAAGACATAGGCAGGAATATACTGTTACGGTTTCAAGTTCATACAGTACTGTATATAAAAATTGCAGTACACCTGGTTTACATCTGGCATCTGAAAGGGGCAACTGATTTCCAGGGATACCAGAACATAACCTGTCAGGTGGGTGTGACAGTACCTCCAGCTCTTTGATCTGCTCCAGCAAAGACTGTAGTGACATGCTCTTATCACAGATGAACTTCTTTCTGATGGAATCCTGCAAGTTTTTCAAGTAGCACTCTGTGGATTGGGCCTCTTCAAAGAACTGTTGGAGGAAAGTTGTGATTTCAGTTGTACACAGCTCTTAAAAATGTTTGCTAAAAATCAATGGATTCTTTTAATAAGAAATCCCAGTTCACATCTGGAAGAATGGTAGCATTTACAGTATGATAACATGCTACAAATATTTAAGCATGTATTTAGAAAGATTCTGGTACAGAAAAAATATCTGGGATGGGATTCACACTTTTTAAAAGAGTAGTGTGAATTCTCCACATCACTACTCACCTGAAAGTAAGCTGCATTCTCTTTCAGGTGAACATCAATGCATTTGGTGATTTGAAGAATCCAGCTCCACTGAGTTGTAATGTATCCATGTAGGCCTAATAAAAATAGCAATACACAGAACTCAAACCACCACACTGATCTCTCTCCTTACCTAGACTTAAGCAAAGCTATTTATGCTCCACATAAATGCAAATGAAAAATCTGCTACAACAAACTTATGCAAATATTCCTCAACTTCTAAGCAGCTACCTAACTGAAATGAGTTAAGCCTGCTTGTGGGATGCAGAGAGAAATTGTGCAGGTCTTGAATTTTGTTTGATCAGCATAAAGCCTGAAGTG
>NW_022994328.1:0-64424 GCF_012275295.1 Melopsittacus undulatus | reverse complement strand
TGAAGTATGTGGATGATATGTCTATCAATATTAAAACATAGCTGCCATAGGTGTGTGATATGCCTACAACAGAAATGCTATCCATCCCTGATGACAATAATAAATCAATAAGTACATAATAAGACAAATACATAGAACCTGAAAATCTTTTCTTAAAATATATTACCTTATGTATTATTTAAGCGAATAAGAACACAAGGCATTATTAGTCACATGTAAGTCATAATTTTAGTTCAATTTAAACCTAGGTTTTTTTGAAAGGTTTTTTTGGTTTTTTGTTTGTTTGTTTTTTTCTTTCATGTGGAGAAGTCTAGGTGTGCTGGGATACTTAATCAAACCCTTTTATCTCCATTGTTTTATAGAGTCCTTAGATCAAAGCAGTAAATGAATACTATAATATATAGATAAAAGAGATAAAAAATCCATCTTATAAAATGCAGAAAATTGCCTTAAAGATGTTTCTAAGTAATGTTTCAAAGTAATTTTATAAAAAACTATATATTCAGTTGTTCTAGATGTTTCAAAGTATTTTATTAAAACTGTTATTTAAAACTGTTTCCAAATGATTTTATGCCTATTAAATTCCATTTTAAATGTTATTGCAGTAATAATGTATGACACCAACCTTGTTACATATTTAAATTTCTACCTCTTCAGAACACATATTCTTTTAAGAACTAGTACATATTGTCTAAGACCTGTAATTCCATCTTAACTATGTCTTAGTAAGTCATGTCTGAATTGTAACATTAAAATTAAGCTAGTGTAATTCTAGGATTTAACACCAATTTTATAACCAAAATCCCGTTTTATATCAGAAAATTGATACTCTAAACACAAACCTTCTTTGCTCTGATTGGATGAGTTGGTTCAAGTAGTTACTTTTTGAGAAACATATGTGTACCTCACAAACCTCTCTAAAAAGCCTAGCAATAGAAGGGTTTAATGCAGAGACATGTAATGCAAAATAAGCCTTCACTTCTAGAAAAAAATAGATTCTTTGCTGACTGTCTGTATATACAGGATAAAAAGCCTCCTTTTAAATAAATAGCATTCAATGGATAAAAGTACATGAATTTGCCATGTTTGGTGTCACTTAATTAAAAACTGTCTTTAGCAATGAAAAGAAAATAAAACAAGGATTGTCTTCAAAGGCAAGGTTTAATATGGGATCTAAACTAAGTGTATTTTTCTAAGGAAAAAGAAAAAAATTAGATCATAAGTTTCCCTACTTTCCTTATTCTTTACTGAACTGTTGAATGTTCTTTTCTGGCAGTTACAAACCATCTTCCATTATTGTCGAAGTGTTGTTTCCTAGTCCCTTAGCTGACCCTATTGTGGGGCTAATGTGTCACAGAGTTTTTTTTGCAAAATGACACAGAATATAGTGACGGTCATGTACATATTCAGACTGATATACTGATACTTTTATCCAGGCTAAAAATCTGTCCTTTTTCATATCACTTTATCCTGCATATGAAGGCATAAGTTAGTTACTGATTTTTTTTACTACAAAACTAAATCTTGAATGTATGTCTCCTGTGTTATATAGGAGTTTTACTGAAATTTAGGATGAAATCTTGCCATCTTTTCTAATCTTGCAGTATTCAGTCAAACTGTTCAGACAGCAGTACAATTATGGTGAATGGCAGTGGAGAAAATAGACTTTTTGTATTTACCTTCATAAGACTATAATAATATTTTTCTTTAGTAAAGGGTTTTCCTTCCACAGCTCATGTGAATTAACCTGCATTTATGCAGAGGACATTTCAGAAATGTTATCAATCTGTTTTATTTGCTTATGCTGAAGTTGTCCCTGGGGAATACTCAGACTTCGTTTATTCTGACTAAAACATGCTGATGTTTATAGCTTTTTCATATTTTTTGCTGAAGGTTAAATATAACTGAAGATAAGTATTTAATTATCTTGAAATTTTCAGTTGCTCTTACTTTCCAAAATACTTTAAGTCTCTGTAATCATCATGACCAGGAAACTGATTTAAGTTGAAGAATTAGTGAACCACAGTGCAATTAACCTGAGTAGGTGCACACATCTGCTGCATTTTGCTGTGTGTTCAGGGTGTGCCTTCAGGCTGTGCTGGTTTATGCAGATCTCTTGGCCACAGGATAAACTCAGAACAAGGAGCCTCCAGGCAGCTCACACTTGCTTCTGGCAAATATAACACCTCCATGGCCTTGCCTTTATCTAGAAGTGAAGCAAGAAGTTCTCATGCAAACACCTTTTATGAATAGTTGGTTTCTTGTAAGAAAATATGTAATAGCCTAAATAACCAAAAAGGAGGCATTTCTTTCCATTAGGGTATCTACGGATCTGTTTGTGTGAAGTAGGAAAAATCCATCTGATGTGCATCTGATGCTTCACAAATGCTGTATGAATGGGTTCTTAGCATCTGAAGGTGTGGAAGACTTACTTGTTATCTATATTATTTTTATTACTCTGTCTTATTTCATTCACATTTTTAAGTTGCCATTTTTTCATTGTTGGGCTTTTCTTATTAAAGCCAGAAAGAACCTGCAATCTCTGTCTCTTTCTCAGCCTGCCATCCCTTTCCCTGCTGCAGGAGAATCGCTAAATGCTTCATGCATAATTTCTTTTTATTTTCAGAAAAGCCGCATTTTAACTCAGTGCCATTTTATGGACAAGAAAGAAAGGTTCAAACTGATTTAAAAACCAGTAACATACTTGAAGCATGACAGAATTTACTGCAGATTGTTCCTGTACAATAGAGTGATTCTGGTTTGTGTTGCTGGTTGGTTTTGGTGGTTGAGGTTTTTTTAAGTTTTTGGTTATTATTTTTTGTTGTTTTGGGTGGGTTTTTAATTTTGCTAAAATGCATTCTCTATGAATGCAGTGTTCTAAAATTTATTTTGATACCTTCTCTACATAAAAGAATGTTTTCCCCTTCCATTGTAAGGTAATCTGTTACAAAAACAGGGAGAATTCTAGAAAATATCTTTATAAACTTACAATTCAAAATAATTCTTCCAACTTTTTTAAAAGATTAGATTGAATGATGATTCTCAAACAGCACTCTGGCCACTTACATCACTGATATAGTGCCTAATCCTTAATTTCTTTGCTGGATTTCTAAATACCAAATTTGCATCATTTATGAGGGTGGTTTTGAAATGTCTACAAAGCTCCTTTTGCCTTTCTTTTCAGGATGTAAAAATCAAACCATTCAGGCTTGAAACTGTAAAAAAAAATATTCTTAAGCATACTTCAAACTTTCAACTATCTAAGTGAAAATCCAATCTCCATCATCCCTTGTGTTTTAACCTACATAGCAGGAAACAAACAGAAATCTTAAAATCTTAAAATAGATTTTGAAATAGTGAGTAGCATTCTTTCCTCAAGTTCACTGGGTAGAATTTCAGTAACTTCTAAATTTCTGTGAACTTAACCGTAGTCAAGACTCAGAAAACCAAAAAATGTGGCGAAAAAATCCAAGGTTTTGTTTTCATTTGGCATAATTTCACAGTGTGGAGTAGCCCTGAAGAAATTTTATTTCATTTCATTTTAAGTGAATCTGACACAAATACAATGGCATTCTGTATCAGCTGAGTGTAAGTAAGAATCAGGTCACTGGTTTGTCACTGTGTCATCATACTCTGGAATATCAGTTAAGGTTTGCTTGTTGTATTTATAATGTATAAATTTTGTGGAAAAGAAAATCTAGTTATTGGGCTAAAGATTGATATCTTTGTCATGGCTTAATAGACAGCAGCAATGACAATAAAATAAATGATGTAAAGCCTGCACTAACATGTGCAAGGCAGTCTTTATGAGTTAGTGTGTTACTTAGCACTCTTTTTTTCTGTGTGGTGAGGCCAATTTACCCAGAAACATCTTCATGCTGTAAACAAGTCAGGTATAGGCAACTGAATCAAGCCCTAACTCAAAACTAGCAGGAAAGAAGCTCTAACTCAAACTAACAGGAAACAAGTTGGACTCTAATATACATTAAGATATTTTAAGGGGAAAGAAACCTAAATGGAAAATTTGTATAATGGAGGATGCAAACTATTTGCCACACTCCTACTGTTTGCTTTAATCAGAACAGTTAGAATTCAGGTTTTTATATAGTGGCACACACATTTCTCTATGTAGATATGTATTCAAGCCACTTACATTTTATGGATTCATGGAATCATAGAATACCTCAAGTTGGATAGAACCCATAAATATCACTGCTAAACTTGCCCGTAGATGGAAACCAATACATTGTGAAATGTCCTTAGGTCTTGTGTAAAAGATGGATTCTCTCCAGGTTTCATCTGCAAGCCCTAAGCATCTCAGATTCTCTGTTTCTCAGATGGTACAAAAGTGTCTGTATATGTTCACCTAAACCAAGCCTTTAGTCAGTATGATCAATGTTACCTTGAAAGCTGCTCATGTCACCTTAAGTTAGGCACCTTCATGTGGTCAGCTGGATAGTCCTTAACTACTAAGCACAGAGATGCTTACAGATTCTTTGGTCCAGATGTGTCTCTCATCATGTTCCCAAGCCACATCACTCTTCCTGCCCTGTAGTTAGGTTTCTACATAAAGCAAACCAGTCAAAGCAAACTGCATAGGAGGTGTGACATCTACACAGAGTCCCAAACCTGATGAATAAGAATTGCCCTGAGATTTTACCACAGCAATTGCCAGCATAGGAGTTTATTTTCAGCCTCATTTCATAATGAAAGGATTGAGATCTGTCTATGGCAACCATATATGATCCCAGTGTTGTTACACTACACCTACTTTGAATCTCTGGAGCGCCATTTTTGTGAAATGCATAGAGTGCGATTCTGTGTAATGCAGTATTCAATTGAAATGCAGTGTGTGAAATGCAATGAAATGCAATAATGCATAAGTATGACTTCTCAAGTCATGCTTTGGAAGAAATTTTTGAGGTGAGTAGCTCGAGAGAGGACGCCTGCACCACCGGAGTGGGGGGGGATCAGTGTCCACGAGCCTCAACTCAGAGCGGCAAGAGCCACCGAGAGAGCCTCGACTACCCGACAGGGCTTGCCCAGGAGCTGGCAGCTCAGCTGACGCAAGCAGCTGACTCATACAGGGCGGAGCCAGAAGAAGTGTCATCAGCCCTGAGTGGTTAAAGACTTGCCCCAGGGAGCGCGATTAGAGAGGGTTTGCATTGTAGTTCACGTCGGCAGGCGAGCGGGATGATGAGCACTTGCCATATGACCATGGGCCCACTCAGGGAGCTCTGCTCTGTCTGCCCCAGCGATGGCTAGCGTAAGCACCCAGACAGAGCCTATGAGAGGGGAGGCTGCGGTGCAGAGCTCAGGAGTGTAGAGTGCCTGCCCTGGTCTTGTGAGGGAAAGGTACAGAATGGGCAGGGCTGTACTCGGTGCTCCCTGGTGGAGGTCCTCCTGCAGCAGGTGGCTGACCTGTGAGATGCTGTCAATAAGCTGCAAGATGTCAGGGAAGCTGAGAGGAAGCAAGACTGCTTGCTCCAGGTCCAGACTGTGGAGGGGCCTCAAGCTTCCGCTCTAGCTCATGGAGGAAAGAAGGAGGCTGTTAACCAGGGAAGCTAGGAATTAGTAACAAAAAAACAAAACAAAAAAAAACAACAAAAAAAAAGGAGGAAGAGGGCGATTAAATCAAGGCGGTTCCCCCTAAATCTACTGTACCCACCCAAAACTGCTTTGCTGTCCTGCAGGGGGCAGATGTGGAAACGCACTCGCACCAGAAACAGCCGGCTAGTGCACTGATTAAGAGATCTCTATGGTGCCGCCAGGAAAAAGAGTTGGGTCATAGTAGTAGGGAACTCTACCTTGAAAGGTACAGAAGCGCTCATCTGTTGGCCTGAGCAGGTCTCAAGGGAGGTGTGTTGCCTACCTGGGGCATGGATCAGGGATGTGGAGAGGCTGCCTGCTCTAGTAAGTCCCATGGACTACTACTCAGTTCTAGTGGTACATGTGGGTACTAGGGATATACATAGTACTAGCCTGGGGAATATAAAGAAGGACTGCAGAGCCCTGGGAGAAGTGGTTAGGGCTCTGGAGCTCAGATAGTCTTTTAATCAATTCTACCAGATACAGGGGAGGACCTTACAAAGGCAGGAGGAGGGACAGGTTAATAAATGGTTAAAAGGGTGGTGTCTAAGTCAAGGGTTTTGTGTCTTGAACACAGGACCCAAGTTAGAAGGCCAGGCCTACTGGGGACTGATGGAGCTGCTCTGATAAAGGGGAGGAGTGGTTTTGGAAGAGACTTGCCAGACTTGTCAAGAATGCTTTAAACTACATGTGTTGGGGGAGGGGATGAATACAGTGATGTTGTCTGGGAATCCAGGGAACAGGTTAGGAAAGCTAAGGCCTGGTTAGAATTAAACTTGGCTAGGGATGTTAAGCATAACAGGAAGGGATTACATAGGTATGTAGCAGCTAAAAAACAGAGTAGGGACAATGTAGGCCTCCTCTGGAAGCTATCAGGAGAACTGGCTACACAGGATGTGGAGAAGGCTGAGGTTCTGAATGACTTTACCTCAGTCTTCACTGGCAAAGGCTCTGACCACACCACCCAAGTCATGGAAGGCAAATGCAGGGAGTGTGAGAATGAAGACCTTGGGCCCACTGTAGGAGAGGATCTGGTTCGAGACCATCTTAAAAACCTGAACGTACACAAGTCCATGGGACCGGATGAAATCCATCTGAGGGTCCTGAAGGAGCTGGCGAATGAAGTTGCAAAGCCACTGGTCATCATATCTGAAAAATCATGGCAGTCAGGTGAAGTTCCTGACAACTGGAAAAAGGGAAATATAACCCCCATTTTCAAGAAAGGGAAATGGATGACCCGGGGAATGACAGAGCAGTCAGTCTCACCTCTGTGCCTGGCAAAATCTTGGAGCAGATTCTCCTGGAAGGTATGCTAAAGCCCATGAAAAACAACAAAGTGCTTGCTGACAGCCAGCATGGCTTCACTAAGGGGAAATCCTGCCTGACCAATCTGGTGGCCTTCTATAATGGGGCTACTAAACTGATGGAGAGGGTAGAGCGCTTGATGTTATCTACCTGTATTGTGCAAAGCGTTCAACACTCTCCCACATGACAACCTTGTCTCTAAATTGGAGTGTCATCAATTTGATAGGTGGACAACTCAGTGGATAAAGAACTGGCTGGATGGCTGTATGCAAAGAGTTGTTTAATGTCTCAGTGTCCGGCTGGAGATCAGTAATGAGTGGTGTCCCTAGGGTAATGGTGTTTGGGACTGGTCTTTTTCAACATCTTTGTCAGTGACATGGACAGTGGGATTGAGTGCAACCTCAGCAAGTTTGCTGATGACACCAAGCTGTGTGGTTTGGTTGATAACGCTGGAGGAAGGAATGCCATCCAGAGGGACCTTGACATGCTTGTGAGGTGGGCTGACGCCAACCTCATGAAGTTTCAACCAGGTGCAAGGTCCTACACCTGGGTCGGAGCAATCCCAGGCCAGAGAATAGATTCAGAGCATCTCTGGAGGGGAGGACTTTGGGGGGTGTTGGTCGATGACAAACTTAATATGAGCTTGCAGTGTGCGCTCCCAGCCCAGAAAGCCAACCGTATCCTGGGCTGCATCAGAAGAAGCATAACCAGCAGGTCGAAGGAGGTGATCCTGCCCCTCTACTTTGTTCTCGTGAGACCTCACCTGGAGTATTGTGTGCAATTCTGGTGTCCTCAACATAAAAAGGACATGGAACTGTTGGAACAAGTCCAGAGGAGGGCCATGAGGACAATAAGGGTGCTGGAGCACCTCTCATATGAAGACAGGCTGAGAAAGCTTGGAGAAGAGAAGGCTGAGTGGAGGCCTCATAGCAGTCTTCCAGTATCTGTAGGGGGGCTATATGGATGCTGGGAAGGGACTCCTCCTTAGGGACTGTGGTGATAGGACAAGGGGTATCGGGTTAAAAGTTAGTGAGGGGGGGTTTAGATTGGATATAAGGAAGAAATTCTTTACTGTAAGGTTGAGGAGGCACTGGAATGCCTTTCCCAAGGAAGCTGTGAATGCTCCATCCCCGGCGGTGTTCAAGGCTAGGTTGGACAAAGCCTTGCGTGGCATGTTTTAGTGTGTAGGTGTCTCTGCCCATGGCAGGGTGGTTGGAGCTACATGATCTTAAGGTCCTTTCCAACCCTAACTGTTCTATGAGTCTATGAAATAAATAACAAAATATTTCTCTGTGTATGCAAAAGTGAAATTCTGTGTAGAAATATATATAATATGGAAGTAGTACAATAATATCAGTAAAGAATTCTACTGTTAGGGAAAGTATCAGGCATAGCCTGCTTTCAGATATGAAGATAGAACCATGAGCTAAATAATATGGCATTTTACTTCAAGAGTTCAAGAAAATTTGAACAGTTTTTATTTGTTTTCAGAGAAGCACACAAAAGCTGAAGAAAATATTATTTCGCTTTTTCAGCAAAGTATGTTTGGATCAATTTGGAGGGAAGGAAAGAAATATATATATATATTTTAAGTGTCTTTCAGCTGGAGTTATGGAGAGACAAAGAAAACTGTAATATTCAGAGAGATTTTCTAACCTTAACCTCAAGCTAAAGCCATCATGAGTTGCTCAGTAATGGTGACAGCACATGATTCATTTTGCTTATTTCATCTTCCCAAGGACAATTGTGCAAAGACAACAGGGAAAAAAAAAGGCAGTTTCTGCCTTTTCTTGTTGATTACATTTCATAGGTTGCTTCAGAGTTAAATCTTTTCCACCAAATTCTGCAGCTGGAAATGCTCAGGGAACAAAAGAAATGTAATAATACTTTTTTTTTTTATTTTTATTTTTTTTTTACAGAGAAGTAGTAAGAATTGGAAAAGTGTGAGAAATCTCATTTAAAAAATAAAAGCTGCTGGTTTTGTTTAACATTATTCACAATGTACAGCAATTCAAGTTGCTAGTAAATAACTGCATGTTATTCTCTAGTCTTTTGAATCATAGTATAAAAAAGTGAATCTGAACAACAGGATACTTTTTCAAGCATCATTATACAGAAGACTTGTGACGCTTTGTACATAACTTTGAATCCTTTAGCTTATCTCCAGCAAAATTATTCATGGCTTGGACTTACCTGTGCCAGCACTATATTCCTCTCATTACTAAAGCATAAGAATAACTTTCCTTTCTTCTGCAGTTTTTTTCTCATAATGCTGCTGTATTCAAAGAAGTAAAATATTATCCCAAGTTTACAACTAGGAAGTTGCATTAGAGAAATATCAAAGTCTTAAGCCTGTAATGACTTAGACTTTGTAGAACAGAGTACTGGAATATCTCTTAATGCCTAAGAATCTCCTTGGCCCAAGATTAAATTTTTCTTATTGTCGTACTTATATAGAATGAGTGATATTGGATTACTCACCTTTTGGAAAATTAGACCCTTTGAATATCCAGTGTTTCATTTGAAACAGGGAAATTGCTATCGTAGAATGTGAGACAGTGTCAGTAATAGGACTCTTTCAGGTCTCTGAGATGCCTACAGCTATTGATCTTATCTTCAGCTTAATCTTCTTGTTTCTTTGAAGAATCCACATGAACAAAAAAAAAAAACATGAACACGCAAAAAAAAAGAAAAAAAAACATGGAAAGTGCTAGAATAGCTTTATTGGCCTTATATCAAAACATGATTTGCTCTCAAACACTGAGGTGGTTTCTGTAATGATTTCTGGTTTTTCTAAACTAATAATTATTTAAGCATTTGTCTGTGGTAGCTATTTAAGAAGCTGATCATATTGCTGTGTAAGCAGTGTTATAGGCAAGTTAGAGCTTTAACAGCCCCGTGATTTATGCTCCAAATGGATTAAGGATTACAGAGGTACAAGAGCAGGACATTTTTTGCATATATTTTGAAATGCTCCCTGAAAATTGATCATTCCAGAGTGTGTGAAGATAAGAAACGAGCTTTCCCACATTATGCAAATTCTTACCCAAGTCACAGAATGTCACTTCACTTCTGGAGCCTAGAGGATTTGCACATTTGAACTTCACAGAGTTCAGCTCAGCACTCTGCTTTTCCCTTCATACTCAGTAATTGTTATTGACTGGCATTTTGAAGATACATGTGAGCAAGTGGATACAAAATCAATCACCACTTAGTCTTTTTTTCTGGATTTTGTTTTCTTTTTATTCCTCCCACTGATGAGTAGGTTATGACATTTAAATATGCTTAGGTGTGGGGTTCAGCTCAGTGATTTTTAGAGGCTGAGGAATCATTTAAAATCCAGGCTGTGGCAAATGCGTCCTGTGACTGAGACAAGCACTTCTAAGTACAGTTTCTCATCGGTGTCATTCTGATTCTGGAAAAAAGTAACACACCTGTGATGTAAGAAAACTTCTTTTTACTGACAGTAAATGCATAGGCATTGTACAAACATAAAATGAACTCCACCAAAGACTGTCAGTTTTTTTGTTCTTTGACCAGGCTGATTTATTTTAATTAGTCTCCAAAAAAAATGTGCCCATAAATGTTCTTTTAGGCTGAACATAGAGGGGCTTTTAAAAGATGAAAAGCAAAGTTAAGTTTCTTTTTGGAACATTTGCCCTTTATCTATCAAAGGTGGGTACCAATGAGGAGACTCAAGAGTGACTTGAGGCAACAGTGCAAAGGCTATGTCAAAGCATGTAATCTACTCAGTCTTGAAAGGCTGCTATTAAAAATGGCAAAAATAAAATGCAACAAGAATATAGTAGATGTAAAGACTGCCTACATTTAGTTTAATAATTTAGTAAATGCCTAATTTTATTAAGATAAATACTGTTTGTTTTTCTTTCCTGAGTCAAAAGTATTTCCTCCTTTCTGATTTTTGACAAGTGATATTTCTCCCTTATTTTCCTAGTCCAGTAAGATCTACTGAAGTGAACATTTGTACATATGAATTTAGAAATCCTGGAAAGTTTCAGAGTTTCTCAGTGAGATAAGTAAGGGGTTATTGGTAGCTGATTAATTTATTTAAACAAATTGAAGTCTTCAATTTCTTCTGTAGGTGACTTGCCTGGTAAGGCAGTTAAATGGATAAACTGCAGAAAACTAAAATCATTTGAACTCACAAGTAAAGCATTAAAGCAAAAGGATTTGTAATCAAATCAACAACAATAAAAAATTTATGTTTAATCTTCACTTTTAGTATCATTGTGATGCCATGAAATTACAAGCAATGGGTTCAGCACATTAACTTCTATGGAACCTTTACTAAAGTTTTGGGTTTTGTTGAGGTTTCTTTTTCATTTAACACTGAATTTTAGAATAAATTACAATATTTTAATCTAATAGCTCAAAATGCTTTAGTGTGCCATCAAGACATTACTTTATGGAAATAAATCCAGAGTTTACTTCAGATTTCAGGATCAAGACTTTACAAGTCATCCTGTGAAATGTAAAGACATCTTGAATACTTTAGACATTACCTTTGGTTACAATGATCAGCAGCCTTCTGAAAAAAATAGGTTTGGACACTTGAATATATTAAGGAAAAAGTTATTCTTGTGGATGGCTGGATGGCTTTTCTACATTATTATTTATAGGGCAAGAAGAAAACTTAGACCTGCCATTGTCAATTAAATGCTTAAGATAGATGTGCCACTGTTAGTTCTTTGGTGGAAAGGGTAGTTATGAATTTAAAAGAAAGCAGTGTTCACATCTCTACAAACAAAATCAAAGCCTTGAAAATTTCAGATGTAACTGTAATTTGAATAGTAGCATGGATAAAACTAATCCATGAAGGCACAGGAAAAACTCGCAGAACCCATGATAGTCTTTCAGACTGTTACTCTTGTAAAAATGACAGCACTGGAGATAACAGCTGTATATTGAATGCAGAAAAGGCAATAGAATTGGGAAAGGAAGGGCAGAGTTTGGGGTGTTTGAACGTGCTGCTGTGTTTAAGCCAAGACAGCAAATAAGTACCACACAGCCATTCAACTACTCCCAACCCGATCCCAAACTCCAGGCAGGATGGAGAGCAACCAGAAGAGGATAAAACCCACAGGTTTTATTGTTAATAATACAGAACAATAGAAAAAGGAGAAATTAAAATTCAGAAGCATAAGTGGTACACACAGTACAGTTGCTCAACACCTGCTGACAATGCCAGCTCATTCACAACAGCAGATAAGGGGTGATTGATGACAGTCAATATGGCTTCACTAACAGCCAATTGTGCCTGACAAATTTAGTGGCTTTCTATGATGGGCCACAGTGCTAAGTGGGTAAGGGAAGATCCAACTTATGTCATTTGCCTGTGCAAGTTATTTGACACTGTTCCACACAACATCCTTGTCTCTAAATTGGCGAGGCATGGATTTCATTAGACGGACAATCATGTGAATAAAGAATTGGAATGAATGGTCACGCTGGAAGTTTTGTGGACAATGGCTCAAAGTCTAACTGGAGATCAGTGGTGAGTGGTGTCCATTCAGGGGTAGTGTTGGGACTAAATCCTGTTCAACATCTTTGTGGGTGACATGAACAGTGGGATTGAGTGCACCCTCAGCAAGTTTGTTCGATGACACCAGCTGTTGTGGTGCACTTGTCATGTTGGGAGGGATGGGGATGCCACCCAGAGGGAACCTTGACATGCTTGGGGAGGTGGGCCAACACAAACCTCATGAAGTTTAACCATGCCAAGTGCAAGGTCCTATACCTGGGTTGGAGCAATCCCATACACAGCTACAGGTTTGGCAGAGAAGAGATTCAGAGCAGCCCTGTGGAGAAGGACTTGGGGGTGTTGGTCAATGAGAAACTGCATTGTGTCATCGCAGCCCAGAAAGCCAATGTATGCTCATCCAGTTTCACCAAAGTGTCATTTTTATTAATGTTATGATTGAAAGGGAGTTGTGTTCAGGCCCCAAAATCCGGAGTAGCAGTGTTGGGAGCTGCAAGATGCCCAGTGTGGTGATGGGCATCTAGCTGCTGTAGAAGTGGTATGTAACTGTCAACAACATGCAATTTAATTCTTTGCCGTTTTCACACAAAATTTAATCCCCTTAAGGTATACACTGAACTCCAGATAGGACCATTTCTCCCCAGCTGTGGTGTAGAGCACATTTTTCAAACCTCTCCTTGGTCAGCACTGGGCCAAGGGCTACTGCATGAACTATTTTCTTGTTTAATTTGTTCAAAGGCTTGTTGATGCTCAGGGCCCCACTTGAAATCACTCTTCTTCCAGGTCATGTGATAGAGAGGATTTTACAATCAAACTGTAATTTGGGATGTGCATTCTCCAGAAACCCCACAAAACCTGAGAAAGCTTTAGTTCTTTCTTATTAGTTGGTGGAGACCATTGCTGTTATCTGTCAATGGCTCAGTATCCAGCTGGAGACCAGTAACAAGTGGTATCCCTCAGGGATCGGTGTTGGGACCAGTCTTATTCAAAATCTTTGTTGCTGACATGGACAGTGGGATTGAGTGTGCCCTCAGCAAGTTTTCCGATGACACCAAGCTGTGTGGTTTGGTTGATGCTCTGGAGGGAAGGAAACTATCCAGAGGGACCTTGACACGCTTGTGAGCTGGACTAATGCCAGCCTTATGAAGCTTAACCATGCCAAGTGCAAGGTCCTACACCTGGGTTGAAGCAATCCCAGGCACAGCTACAGGTTGGGCAGAGAAGAGATTCAGAGCAGGCATGTGGAGAAGGACTTTGGGGTGTTGGTCAATGAGAAAATGAACATGAGCCGGAAGAAAACCAACCGTATCCTGGGCTGCATCAAGAGAAGCGTGACCAGCAGGTCAAAGGAGGTAATCCTGCCCCTCTACTCTGCTCTTATGAGACCTCACCTGGAGTATTGTGTGCAGTTCTGGTGTCCTCAACATAAAAAGGACATGAAAGTGTTGGAATAAGTCCCGAGGAGGGCCACAACGATGATAAGGCGGCTGGAGCACCACCCGTATGAAGACAGGCTGAGAAAACTGGGGCTGTGTGGAGACCTCATAGCAGGCCTTCTGGTATCTGAAGGAGGCCTGTAGGAATGATGGGGATGGACTCTTCATTAGTGACAGGACAAGGGGTCATGAAGAGGGGAAATTTAGCTTGAATATAAGGAAGAAATTCTTTACTATGAGGGTGGTGAGGCACTGGAATGGGTTGCCCAGGTAAGTTCAGAATGCTCCATCCCTGCTGGTGTTCAAGGCCAGGTTGGACAGAGCTTTGGGTGGTATGGTTTAGTGCGAGGTGTCCCTGCCCATGGCAGAAGGGTTGGAACTAGATGATCTTTAAGTCCTTTCCAACCCTAACTATTATATGGTTCTATGATTCTATGATTTTATGATTCTACATCTGTGGGGATCTGGTGACACCCATCTTGCCATTTTATTCCCCAAAATTGAATCTCCTGTGCAAATCCCTTGACCTTATTCCATTTTATGGCAAAACCGGCTTTTAGCAGGATTTGGATTATTTTCCTCCCTTTCTCAAAACTTCTTCCACTGTATCACCCCACACAATAATGTCATCAATGTATTGCAGATGTTCTGGAGCTTGCCCCTGTTCCAGTGCAATCTGGATCAGACCATAGCAGATGGTAGGGCTGTGTTTCCACCCCTGGGCAGTCAGTTCCAAGTGTACTGGACACCTCTCCAAGTAAAAGCAAACTGCATCCAGGTAAAAAGTGAAATAATTGACATCCTAATCATAGCACTAAATTCTGCATATACTAAGAAGAAATATATGGTTAAATACAGTATTTTTTCATAATCAGTGTCTTGATCCACTTTAGCAAACATAGAATAATGTTCATAAACTGTAACTAAAATCAACATTGTATCATTTCCCAAAGTATGAATGACATTAAAAAAGAAAAAAGCTATTAAACCATTACTTTTCTGGACTATATAAATGCACTAAATGAAAGCTACACACACACGTCAAGCAGGTGAGAGATTTTACATACTGCACAAAAAATAATACCTCAAAGAAATAATCAAAGAACAAAATATCAGAAACAAGGGAAAACAAATCAAAACAGTAGTGAGAACAGTAGCAGCAATATTGTTATGCAAACCATCTGTACTGATAAAAACATTGAGATGTCACTCAAAAGTACAGATCAAACCTACAGAACTGAGTAAGTCAGGTTTCAACCACTGCACAATAATAATGTGCTGTGGAATGGATTCTGTCAGAGATCAATATGATCAGACAAAAAAACATTTATTGCAAAGCATTAACTGCTTATATACTACTGCTTACACACACCTACAGTAATTTGGCATATCATGATTGGATACTTGTCTTGAAGACCCTTAGTGACTAACATATAATTGGTTAAGCACAGGTGTGAGAACTTGACCTCGAAAGCTTGCCAACAGTCCACAGTTCTTGTAGCTCGGTGAATTCCAGCTTCTTCTTATCTTGCTTGCTTAAGCTTCCTCGGGCCTGTCATGGCCTTGCTGTATCTTTCAGAGTTATTCAGAGCTCATGTACCAAATATTCATTCTCCTGTGAGAACACTGTCTCCACAATAATGAGTGAAAAATTAGCCATTTCAGTCCTGCCTGAAGTGGATATACTATAACTAGGAGTTATTTCAAGACAGCTGGGATTTCCTTAAAGTTTTGAAGATAAAAATCAACAAAAAAGGTGATGAGAAGAGTATCTTTTTTATATCCAAATAAAACCCCAAAAAATCTGTCTTCATTCTTCACTCCATTATCTCAGCAGCATCTAGTAATAATCTAAGAAATAGGCTGTCCCAGCAGAACTCCATTATGTCAAGGTCCATTCATGCTGTGCACTGCACCAGCAATAAGGACAAATTTGACCAGCACTATAATTTGTTGTCAATACAGTACAAGTAAGAGAAATTAGACTGAATAGGGTGTTATGCAACTGTGGTTAGTCCTCATCCAGAGAGTTATCTCAAATATTTTTTGTAATTCAAATTATTATAACAAGTGATTATAACAAGTAGATATGCCTTAAGAAGATATATGTGTTAGAATTGCTCTTGCCATTTTAAAACAAGTAAAAAGATCATATAAGGAAAAATGAAACACAAATACTACAAAAAAAAAGCCTTTATGACAGCAGCTCTCTTAATCAAGAAATGCCGATCTTTACAATCCCAAACACTTCCCTTGAATTTTTACTACTTAATCCTGTCCTCCTCAAATTATCCTGGAAATATGTTCTTTCAACCTTACTCAGAAATATTTTAACTTCCTTCTCTCTCTCTTTGATCTGGTGATTTCATAAAACCAGAACACTGGAGAGAAAAACACTTTCTCAGTTAAATATCATTACAGAAAGTGTAAACTATGTAAACAAAAAAAGATAGTGCCCTTGTAAGACATAAGGTTGGTTAATATTCTTGACTGAGTAAAGCAAAAAGTAGTTGGACTGAGCAATTTTAAGACACAGAAATTTATAGTTTTTGGAGAAATATCTCTTGCACACACAGAATCTTCAGGTTGCCTTTGAACACCAGAGGAGTGTTTTGATTTCTGTTGTTCCTGGTTACTACACATTTTTTCACTATAACAGAGTAATAAAATGAGTTTGGGATTTTCTTTTTGAAATTTTCAACATTTTCCCCTGTCTATAAGAAAAGAGAAAATGAAAAAAAAAACCAATTTTATAGGAAAAATAATTAGTGTCTGTAATTGCTGTCCTTATATTAATTCTCCAAGAGCATGTGATCATGAGCATATCTAATACAATTATACAAATTTTGTGAAGCAGAAAGCAGAAAATTCTTTATTTGTAAAAATCCTGAAAGTAAAAATGCAAATGATAAGTTATCTGCAAGTTAACGAGAGTTTCATCCACCTTTTTCGTTATGATCTTATTTCGTTTGTCCAGATGATATAATTGCATATTATTTACTGAGGCATGAAACTATATGGACCAGAAACTTGTTATTTACTTTTCCAGCAGAAACACAGGTGTACTGGAAGAAAATAAGGTACCAAAAATGAACACATTTACTATAAATCTTTAATAAACCACATATCTATATGAAAATGAAATGAAAAAAATACATTAGAATACAGAATTCAAACAATGACCTATAAAATAGAAGTGGAACCTGAATATGCATATCTGAATCTGAATGTGGACCTGGGGGGTGCTGATTGACAGCCAGCTGAACATGAGCCAGCTTGTGCCCAAGCAGCCAAGAGCATCCTGGCCTGTATCAGCAATAGTGTGGCCAGCAGAGCCAGGGCAGTGATCATCCCCCTGTACTGGTGAGGCCGCAACTCAAATCCTGTGTTGATTTCTGGGTCACTCACTACAAGAAAGAAATTGAGTTGCTGGAATGGGTCCAGAGAAAGGTAGCAAAGCTGGTGAAGGGTCTGGAGTAAAAGTCTTATGAAGAAGAGCTGGAGTGGTTTAGTCTGGAGAAGGCTCAGGGGGACCTTATCGCCCTCTACAACCATCTGAGGGGAGGTTGTAGTGAGGTGGAGTCTATTTCTTCTCCCATGTGACAAGAGGCAATGGCCTCAAGCTGTGCCAGGGAAGGTTTAGATTGGATATTTGGAAAAAAGTCTTCACAGAAGAGTGATCAGGCATTGGAACAGGCTGCCCAAGGAAGTGGTGGAATCATTGTCCCTGTACGTGTTCAAAAACCACATAGATGAGGGCCTCAGTGATATGGTTTAGTGGTGGTCATGGCAGTCCTGGGGTAATGGTTGTACTTACATGTTGATTGATGCTGTTAAAGGTTTTTCTGACCTGGATGATTCTATGATTCTATGTTGAGTAAGGTAAGGTTTTTTTTTTTTTTAGCACTTGTCCTCATGTTATTTTATGAAAGAAAGTCATCAACAACCAAGAGAAGTGTTAATCTGATGGTGTTGACATCTGCCCTGTCTAAGGTACTTTTCACATCTCAGTGACTGATTCTATGATGTTATGAATTAATTTTCAGTGTCAGTTGTCTATTCCTATTTTTCTCTGTTAAGATGACACCACAGAGTCTACTTACATCATGATGAATTTCTACTCTTTTTTTTTTTTACAGTGAGACCTCAGTCTTCACAATCTGTACTAGTGCTTTTTTTGAGACTGGGTGCTCAGGTTACAGCTAAAACAAGATAAACTATGGGTCAGTTTTGCCAATACAGAATTTAGAAATCCATATGTAAGGTTACTTTGAAATCTGCATTCTCTAACATAAAGAAAAAATGGGGAAAGAATTCAAAAAGTTTTCTTAGAGAACTACCTAGCATATATTACGTAAATATATGTGGCAGGGTCCTGAGGCCTGGGTTTCTCTATCCAGCTCCTCCAGGGCTCCCTGCACCCTATCCACAGCCTGAGGCTCCATGTCAGCCCCCCAGGACAGTCAGCCCCTGGCCCAGCCATACCACAGCAGGGCTGGTCTCCAGCTCTCCATAGCACTGCCCTGCCCAGTCATGAACTCCATCAAACCAGACGCACATGCAGGCCCATGTCCCAGTGCAGCCACAGCCCGTACCTGTGCTCAGGAAGATTCTTGATGCCTGTGGCTGCCCCAGTGACCCCTGGCTACCCTATGGCTGGCTGGGTCAACAGGATGGGCCCTGGCTGGCAGGGTCTGCTCTGCCTGTTTCGCCAGAACTCCTGTTGTTCCTCATCCCCCCAGCCACAGGGCAACTCCAGATCACAATGTGCCTTCACAGTCACCTCCTGCCATGTCCAGACCAGAGCATGGAGCACTATGGAGTCTGACCTACAGCTGTTTAGAGCCTTGCCCCCTCTAACACCTCCTGAAGGACTAGCTTAGTACTGTCCTCAGGGTTCCTCTGCTATTGTCCAGTGCTGACTCCATGCCCAACGCTTGTGAGCTCACCTGGCCTCCTGTAATCATCATGGACAACCTGAAACCACCACCACCAGTTCCAGCACCAAGTGCCCTCCATCATGTCCTTTTTCCAGTTTGTTCTCCCTGCCCTAGCCCCTTGTCCTCTGGAAGAGCCCTGTGACAACCTACAGCAATTAAATCTCCCTTCTGAGCCAAATCTGTGTGCCCTGAAAACATGCTCAGACCCTCAGTTCAGGTTTCAGCTGTAACAGTTGTTTTTCTCCTTCCTAGTAGCTGGTGCAGTGCTGTGATTTTGCCTTTAGTCTGAGAACAATGCTGATAACTCATCAAAGCTTTTGTTGTTGCTAAGTAATGTTTATGCCAATCGAAGACTTGAGTCTCATGCTCTGCCAGTGAGGAGGGGCACAAGAAGCCGAGAGGAAGCAGAGACAGGATACCTGACCCAAACTAGCAAAAGGGGTATTCCATACTACAGCATGTCATGCCAAATATATAAACTTGGGGAAGTTACCTGGAAGGCCCAGATCACTGCTCGGGTCAGGCTGGGTATGTGTCAGTAGGTAGTGAGCAATTGTATTGTGCATCACTTATGTTTATTGGGTTGGTTTTTTTTCCTTTCCCTTTTCAGTTTTATATTCTCTCCACTTGTTATATCCCCAGGAACAAGTAAATTTTCTGCCTATGGAAAAGTCAGCATTATGGGAAAAAAAAAATCTTAAGTGCTTTTTTGTAAGTTCTCATACAACTGAGCAATCTTGGTCGGACTCTACATCGCATAACATTTAGATTTAATAAGGATGAAAAGGTTCATATTATGGAATGAGTTTTGCTAAGCAGTATTCGTACAGTGAAGAAGAAATTATTCTTACTCCTTTTATGTGGTGAATGTGAAGACATGATGTACCAATGGGTCAGCATTCAGTGAAAGACAGGGACTGTTCTCTCTGAAACAGCTTTCACTATAGCTAAAGGCTTAGGAGTTCAGTGTGACACTGTGAGGCCCGTGCTTCATTATAATTATCTGTATTTGAAAGAAGAAAAGCTTAGAATATATGGGTTTGCCTGAAAAAAGAAAACTGAGACATAGGATAAAGAAATCGTTATAAGAAAAAAAGATTGCCACAAAGGGGTAAGTTTTCACCTCCACTCACAACAGAAAAATAAGTAATTGAACCGAAGTGCAAAAATGTTAGTGTAGATAGTAGCTGAGAAAAAAAAAAAAACCCACATTTTTTAATGAGGCATATGATTAAATCACTAAAGAATTTTTTTAGTAGTCCTGGATTTTATTTTATACTTTAAGAAATTAACAGAAAAAAAACTGCAAAAAGAATTTACTATTTGAACTTACTCGATTCTGCCAGATGGACTAGATGATATCTTAAGTCCCCTTCCTATTCTTAACAACAATTCTGTCACCAATTGCTGGATGTTATTTGCTTTTAGGACTTTTTTTTTTTTTCAGAGCATGTTCAAGAAATAAATTTAGTTTTCATTTGGTTTTGTGTTTTTTTTTTTGTTTAAAAGATCTTTACTCCTTGTTCTAGTTTAGTTATTTTTTTCCCCATATCAGTATCAGAACTTTGGCTCAGTTGATCTAATCATAGAATAAAAGAATAGTTAGGGTTGGAAAGGACCTTAAGATCATCTAGTTCCAACCACCCTACCATGGGCAGGACACCTCGCACTAAACCATGTCACCCAAGGCTCTGTCCAGCCTGGCCTTGAGCACTGACAGGATTGGAGCATTCACAGCTTCCTTGGGAAACCCATTCCAGTGCCTCACCACCCAAACAATAGAGAATTTTTCCTTATATCCAAGCTAAACTTCCCCTCTTGAAGTTTTAACCCATTCCCCCTTTTCCCTAATGAATAGTCCTTCCCCAGGATTCTTATAGGCCCCCTTCGGATACTGGAAGGCTGCTATGAGGTCTCCACGCAGCCTTCTCTTCTTCAGGCTGAACAGCCCCAACTTTCTCAGCCTGTCTTCATACGGAAGGTGCTCCAGTCCCCTGATCATCCTCATGGCCCTCCTCTGGACTTATTCCAACACTTCCATGTCCTTTTTATGTTTGGGAAACCAGAACTGCACACAATACTCCACGAGAGCAGAGTAGAGGGGCAGGATCACCTCCTTTGACCTGCTGGTCATGTTCCTTTTGATGCAACCCAGAATATGGTTGGCCTTCTGGGCTGTGAGCACACACTGAAGCAACCTAATGTTCATTTTCTCATCGACTGACACCCCCAGGTCCTTCTCTACAGAGCTGCTCTGAATCTCTTCTCTGCCCAGCCTGTAGCTGTGCCTGGGATTATTCCGACCCAGGTGTAGGGCCTTGCACTTGGCATGGTAGATATGACAAGTCTTGTAATTTTGCTTGTCATCTAAGCATAATCTCTTCCCACTGTTTCCGTAGAATTGCTCGAAAAGCAGTTTGAGTCATAAAATGTTTGATGGTCCTATGCATTTGTTTTCTTGGAGTAGTCTTGGGTGGGATTGACATGTTCAAGGTCTTAGTTCAGGGTTCATATTTTTCGCTGTATGAAATGGTTTTATCTCTGCAAAGTGCCCCTAAAATGACATTTGCATCAATATCCTGTCACTTGTATTAAGTCTGTTTAAGTAGAAAAATAAATGGGAAAATAAATTTCACTGTGCATGACTTAATAAGGACTCAACTAAGGACAAAGTGTTTCTTGTTTCTCTAGTCGGTAAGTGGGAAGGAATACAGAGTCTCTATTCCTTGTAGTATTTATGCATTTTTGCATGCGACAATGCCTGTGAGAAAAAAATAAATTAACAACCACAGAAAACAAAGAAAAAAACTAATTCTATAGTTGGGCACAGAAATCTTATGCTTTTTTCCCTGTGTAAATAAATCAATGCAGAACTAATCTCCTTCCTTACAAGAAAAGACTACACACAGAGTTGCTGTTCAGTATTGTCAAATAACACCATATTAATGAGAAACAGTAATTTGTTGTATGCTTGGAATCCATTCTTGAGAAAAGGTGAACTGAATATTACCATTCCCATGGGCAGTGCTCAATTGCAGTATTCTATGAATCATCATTAATTTATGTAGTTATATTAACTTGAGTGTAAGTTTCCATCCAACATTTTAACCTCACAAAAACCCTAATGTCAGAAATACACATTTATTTCTGTCTTCTTTACAGCAGACATTTTCATTTTCCATAACAGAGAGAGCATAGGCCACCACCAGAGGCACTGTATCAGCTAAGAGTAGCTATAGCTCTGTTCCAGAATGGCAACTGTTCTGTTGCTGTGTCATCTGTGTAAAAAATTATAATTTCTACTGAAAATAAAAATCTCTGTTCCATGCGGAGGGCACCATTATAAAATTAAATTAGTAGGAAAAGACAGTGCTAGAGGTAGAATGCTAGGTTTTTTTCCTCTTTGATTCCAAAAGTGATGTGTCAGAATGCGACAGTACGATTTTGCTGAAGAAACAGATGATAAAGAGTTCTAATTTAAGTGCCTATGAGAGTGCCACTAGTGCAGTCACAGAAAATACAACCATGGCATTGGAAAAAGCTTATCATTTACTTTAAAAATCATAAAAATGGAACAGTTATTGTGTTAACCTCAAATCTCTCTGTGCGCTAATTTAAATTCCTAAAGAAAAGCATTGTCTGCAGAACTAAAAAAGATGTTTTGTAACTGGAATCTGCATTTAAAAGTAGCAGGGGGATGGGGAGGTTTGTAACATAATCAGAGCTGTTCCACTTCACAGAAATAATTCAATATGAAGCCAACAATAGAAATAACATTTCCTAATACAAATAACCTTCCCAATGCAAATCTACACAATCTCATTAAAACATAAAATTGTATTCAAAGCTGTGCAAGATAAGTGATGTTCAAATTTGGGTATCATTCTACACCATATTTCTTTATTAAAGAAAATTTGTCTAACTTTCTGAATCTGAAAAATTCTTGCTTGATGAACTTGTTGCTTTTTTGCTGTAGGCAGTCCACATCATAACTTGCCTGTATTTCATAAAATATCTAACAGGAACTATACCAAAATAAAACATGGTACCAAATGTCTGTTTTTTTCCCTGTTATGCTACTGTTATTGGTCTATATGAAACTGTCTGAAAGGTCAGCAATATTAGCAAGGCCTTATAAAAAAAGTCTCTAGGATGATGTGGTAAGGAGTATGTATATGATCAGGCAGACATACTGCATACTGCAAACTGTTAAAAGTTTTGAAAGAAATCACTAGAGAGCACTTAATGGAAACTACAAACATCCTTAGTATTGAACAGATAAGGCTATCCAAACCCTTTAATGCCATCTCCAGAGACAAGCCTGGGAAAGCTTGATTGAGTTCAGAATATTTTAGCTTTTATGTTGACAAACTGACACTAGCAGAACTGTAAAAATGAAGCTTACCTGACAAAGCTGGCAACAACAGAATATTTCATGGCAAAAGAAGCATTACCTGCTTGCTATAACTAAAAGAAAAAGGAACAAATGGAATATAAAGTAAATCTCAAGCTGCCAAAAATCTAAAAGAACATTTAAATCACACAGTCTGTTCATTCTCACTTTTTTTCAGTAAGACTTTTTATGTTGGTTGCACCTGACTTTCTGAGGTTTTTGTTTTGTTTGCATTAACCTCCACTGAAAATAAGATAATGGTTGGAACAGAAAACAGCATATGGAAATTGGCTTAAGACTCTCAAGCATTAGTTTTTCTTTTATATTACCATAAGTTCTGCTAGGACGTCTAAGATTGTTTGTCATTTTTCTTCTCCGTGAGTCAATAACTTAAGTGCTCTCCCAGAGAGCACCCACCGGTGGCATAAAAGCAAAACATTATTTTTGGTATATTATACACTTCTCTCCCTTCCATAGCTGACATTTCAGTATCTAAATTATTGCATCAATGAGCTGAAAGCAACAAATTTTAACACACAAACTCACTCTAAGTCAGGTATGTGATACATTTTATCATCTACATAGTCCTTCTTGTGTAGAAAAAAAACATTTATCTTTTTCCAGTAATCCCCTGCATCATGTCAGGAAAATCTGACAACTATTTTACAAAACTGAAGAAAATATGTCTTCGATATTTTTTCTCTATCAGTGTATTTCTGTATATGTGTGCACAGTATGCTTTAGGAATTGATTGTATGACTAGGCCATGAAGACATTTGGGAATCTAGTAAACATGAAAAAACCTCTGCCTTCGTATCTGCCTTCTTACCTTAAGGTAAAAATTTCTAAAATTTATCCATTTGTGATAAATTTCAAGTACAATTATAATAAAGTGTCAGGGAATTTCTGGTTTCTTTCCAACAGAGAACAATTACAAATAACACCTTGTAGGTATGTAGCTATTTATAGAAATTACATGTCATAAAACATATGTCACAAAATATGTGTCACATACCACTATCTTAGATACATCTCTGTCATATGGCCCAGTTCCAGAGTTCATGATGGAAAGATTCTGCAGTTATTATACCTGAGTCTAAGATAAAATGTATCTATAAACAAAACATTCCAGTCCAGCCTAGTCTAAAACATTATGTTCTTATTAGTCATATGCTTCACAGATAGGAAGATTGTTGTACCTTTCAAATGTCAACAGTAGCCTTATTAAAATGAAAATTTAATGCACAATTCTATTAGAGAATGGGAAAATAACTCTCATGTAAGGTTACTGCAAAGTTCTTGGCAAAAAAAAATGGATCTCCAGCGTTACGGAGTCTGGAAAACAGACAGACAGATTATTTCCTGAAAGAGGTTACATTCCAATTTGAAAAAGCTTTCATCAATTGCATCCCAAATTATTAAAAAAAAAAAAGTAATCAGTTTCTGCATAAATTAATTATCTTAAACTTGATATTTTATCTCAGAACTAGTCATCTTATATAGCTAATTAAATGCATGTGTTCTTAGCTAGAGATGCAATGGCACTCCTACAATGGCATCGTAAGCCATGAGAAATTCGCTACTTTCCCTGAATCCTCAATGCTTACATCCACACAATGCACAAAACCCATTTTTCTTTATAACAGGCACATGTTTCTTGTTCCCTCACTTGCAGAGAAAAGCTTCAGAAAGTGACTTGTCTAGATCTGTAAGCTCCCTCCCAAACGAACAGCACGTGAAAAACACTCGAAATTTGTACAAGTGCCTGATTGTTGAACTGCAAATAGTTTCATGTTTATGACATAGAAGTACTAGCATAACATGCTGAATAAGGTGCAGTCAGAACAAGATAACTGCTAGAAACAAACCACAAAACCAAAGAAACTTTATTCTCCAGAATCTGAAAAGAATAGGGTAGGTTAATCCTTTTGATAAAATCTGAGGTTTATCTGGTAAAGTTACACAACTGACATTTACAGTGATGTCTGTAAGGAGAAAATACTGGAAGAAATGTAGAAATAAATTGTAATATATAGTTTACATACATATAGTTCTAACTTCTGTTTTAACTTATAATATTAGGCTGCAAACACTTTTCCTAAAACTTGATATTATTTATTCTCATGAAACTAATTCTTTTTACTGACTTTATAATTTCCATAGTTTGTATGGGTTTCTTTTTTGTTTGTCTATTTGGTTTTGGATTTTGCTTTGTTTTGGGTCTTTTTTATTATTCCCATATTCGTTTAACATAGGAAAGACAGATCTCCACCGATCTGAACAGAAAACCAGTCATGAAATAGTTCCCACAGATAAATATACCTATATGTGTACATTGTTAAAACACAACTTCACTATAATTCCCTGTTTATAAAGTTGTGATTCTGAAAGCTTTTGCTTAAGTCACTGATTCTGCTAACTCCTAAATTCTGCTGCACTTTCCACATATACATATAGTACTGACAAGCACCACCAGATCTCAAAATTACATTACATCTTTTACCCAAAATTTCCTTATTCTTAGTGTTTAAGAGCAATACAGAATCTAATTCATATCTCAGTCTGCCTATAACACATGAAAACTGTAATTCTTAGAGTGTGCCTCACTCTAAGAAGCATAGTGGCATCATGGGGGTTCTTGGTGGTGGGCTTATTCCTTTCATACAAAGGAATGGAATAAGCCATTCATAAGTAATACCTTATGAACAGTGGCTTACTTCTGTGTCAAAATGAAGAAGGGTTTATGCAAGAATGCTATTTATTATTATACATACTACTCCTGCGGTGTTCCCTTCCCCCTTCTTTATCCATTGTGTTAGATCTCAAACCCCTATTTCAATGCTCCACTCAGTGTGAAAAACTCACCTCCATTATCCCCAGGAAAGGGCTCCAGCTGTGTTTTCAAACAAAATTGCTGCAACTTCATTTCACTGGGAAGTCAATCTTTCTGTGCTTTAAATATTTCAACTGTGAGGAACACCTACAGATCCTCTAGAATATTGTAAGAAAAACACCAGTCACTGATTACTGAGAAGGTAATCCCTATAACACTTAGATTTGGCCAGTTCTTTATATGAAAGTACTCAGAAACACTGAAGCTGAACATGAAAGCAACTGCTGAGTTACTGACAGGGTTAAGCAACAGTACAGCAGCTTTTTACCCTCCTTGTGGCTCTGGATCTGCATACTAAAATAACCATGAGATTACTTTGAAATGCTTAAATCCGTTGGTGGGTCTAGCTCATAAAAATCACAGAACAGAGCAAACCTCGTGTTGCAGCAGCACCTTTACTGTTGCTATTACTGCAGTCCTTTGCTTGACTATTGTATTCAGGTAAGAAAGAGTCTGGTGTGTCCATATTACATTCTCTTCCTATGTGATGATTCTGTAGCAAATATTAAAAAAAAAAATCTATTTTGTTAATCAGCTGTGTTATTTTAAAAAGCTTTGCGGGGTCATGTAATAAACTGCGTATGAACATGGCTCCCTCTGGTGGCTGCCTTTAGGAGACTCCAAGAGTAGATAATTCCAAGGCTTCTTGCGAGGAAGTGTGTTTTGTGCCTTTGAGTTTCATTTAACATAGTAAGTGCAAAATGCACAGAGCAAATAGGCTTTCTGAAGTTTCTTCAAAGCAAATATTTTCTAGATTTTATTTCCAAATTTTGCTTCTTCTTCTTTTTTTTTTTATAATTTTCTTTTTGCCCATTTTGAATATTACATGCTGCTTAACCTAAACCTTTATTCCTCTAATTCCAAAATTTCAATCTGCTGTTAGGGCACCCCTGCCAGTTCATAACAAGCTTTAAAGAGCCTCAAAACAATATCTAACAAGCTTATTGGCTGGAGACTTATATTTGCCACACAGCATCTGCATTTATTTAAAAATGTAGAAATACAAAAAAAAGTCAAAGGTTGAAAACTAACAAAGAAAGGCATGGTTGAGGAAAGTCAGTACCTAATAGAGTTTTCCCAAAATGGGTTATTGTATTAGCTGGTTAATACAAGCTAAAAAAACCAAACACCAAACACAAATATTCTGCAAACTAGAGAGAATATCATCTTTCATTTCATGTTTAAAACATCATACATAGTTAGCAAAAGTCACTTGAGAAGAGGTTTGTCTTTTTTTTTATATTTTTACTATAGACACACACATCTGAGTCATAGCCTATGTGTCCTTTATAGTCACCGCAGGAAAACAGCCAGCATAGCAAGAATGGACATCTGACATATTTTAGATGTCTTCTTTAAAACTGGAGGAATCAGCCAATGTTTCCTGTAGCTTTTCACTGACTAACTCACTGATCAGATTAGCTACAAGGCTTATCAACATATGAACTCTTCTCGTGGTGCCTAGTAGAATGTTGTTTCAAAATTTCACTCAACTGAAGAACAAACCAATGTAAGAAATTAGAAATAATGTATGGTTTAATTAGTTATTGACTATTCTTATATATTAAAAAAAAGAAAAATAGATCAGTCACCCAATTATTTCCAAACTCCAGTGACACCTCGACTTTCCTTTTCCTGTTTATATTGCATATCTGTGAAATTCTGTGCATATATATGTGTGTGTGTGTGTATGAAAAGGTAATTTTAGGAAACAAATTAAATAACTTGAAAATTAGAATACATTCACAGTGCAAACTACTCATAATGGAAGTTATTAATTTTGATGTAAACGTGATTCTTTTGAATTTTGTTGTGATGTTGAGAAGTGAGACAGAGGAAGAGGGAAATAAATATGAAAAATAATTAAAAGTGTTTGGTCTTTCTAAAATATATTACATTAATAAAATTATATTGGTATTATAAGTTTAATCAGCTTCACAACAGTTAGACAGTTCCAATCTGTTTCTCCCTTGGCATGACACTAACAGGAAAGGCTGTATTTCCCTTTGTATCCCTTGTTTAAGGAAAACCTTGATACATGAAATGGACATTTCTTATTATCTCTCTTGTTTAAATTCTTCTACACATAATGTCTTTTTAAAATTCATATATTGTCTTGTGTGGCCCATAGAATTATAAAATATCACTATGGGCCCAAAACATCACGGATACTTTCCAATCTTAGGATTCAGTTATTCAAGACCATCACTCTTAAGTCCACCCCTCGATCATGAGACATCTCTATATTGCATCTCTGGAATGATGGCCTGAAGTATCTGGGCCCACCAGGCTCAAAATCATTCACTGTCCCCTTCAGCAGCTCTACAGCTTGCTGCTGGGGACTCCATACAGCTGCCTTCCACTTCCAATGCTTCCAAAGCACTGGAGGGACCCAGTGGATCAGATACTTGGCCATACTGTCCCACATGCCCTGCCACTCATGACTGTCCAGCCTTGGGGACAGTCTCCTGGTGCTCCTATGTACTTGTCTAACCTTAGACAAGACTCAGACCTGACTCTGCTTAACTTTTGGGATCAGACAAAATGGTTGTGGGTAGAACACACTCTGTGTCTGTGCCACCATGCTGACCCCTATCATAGTCAGCAGGCAGGTCCCAAGGGCACCCAAAAACCATTCATAACCGTCAGAACTCTCAGATGATGCTGCTGCACTTGTCACTGGGGCTGATGTAGCTGCCGTGCTTGCCAGTTCTCCCACCACCAGCTTCTCTTCTCCTGAGTTCGGATCTTCCTTCTCTGCCTTGCTGGGACGTGCTGCGTAGTCTCCTGCATCCTGCTGGGGCTCTGCGGGCGACTTCCGGGGGACACTCTCGGCCGTTGGAGGGTTGGGAATGGCCACGGGACTCACCTCCCCTGCTGCCTGATCCTGCTGCTCAGCTACCGCCCTGCTCCTCCCCCGCCTGCTCCCGCTGCTCTGCCACAGCCATTTGGCTCCCCGTGCCGCTCTCCCTGGCAGCCTCAGCTGCCGGCAGCTCCCGGGGCCGCTCCTTCCTGGCTTCACGCAGCTCCACACAGACGACGACGAGGATAAGGACAAGGACGGCGAAGAGCATCGGGACGGCCTGGTACAAGTCCAAGTCCACAGCCACGTCCATCCCCCCCTGCTGCCGGAGCCTCACCGTATTACAAGCCTCCGACACAAAGTAGAGTGAAACAAAAACTTTAGCCCAAGCCTCAAACACATCCAATCCATACACAAAGTACCCGGCAAAATCCTGAAACAGCGAGATCCAGAGAAAAACCTCTAAGAGCCAATAAATCAGCATTGTGACAAGAGACCATAAATCCTCTCAGGTCTGTTCTTATCTCAAACCCTCGGGCCCCACGTTGGGCGCCAAAAATGTCGTGGTTTAAACCACGACACCTTTATAATCAATATTATTTCTAAATCTCTGAATTTTCCAAGTTGCTCCACATCTTTCAAGAATTCTTTCGTGCAGAAGAAGTAATTCAGCAGCTGCAGACCTCAATTACATGATGGAGCTGCATGCTGTTTCAAGGCAGAATAGATAATTTGCTGTGGCCACTGTATACAATAGCATTACTTGTATACTGTTCATTGTATTTTGTTCTTGTATTCTTCAATGCCTCTAGTTCTATTGCTGTTTTGTAGTCTTTAGGGTGTCTGTTCCCACAAGGATATGCAATGTATGCCTAGCTGTTGTTTTGTTTGTTTGTTTGTTTGTTTGTTTTTTCCTATCAGTTAATACTCATAGGTACTAGATTTTGAAAAATTCTCTGCTTAAAGTGCTTCCAAATTTTCTCTACATTATATAAAAGCCTTTGTTCATGTGATAGTTTAAAATTACTGATCTTTGGCTTCCCCATTCCTTGGGTATTTTGTCTGAGTTTTCTTTAATCACTGGGTTGGTTGAAGCACTAGTCATAATTGAAATGCTGTCAGTTCCAGATGTTCTTTATATCTGCAGCTATCTGTACAGAAAGAAAATCTTAATACCCTTCAGATTCTTTTGTGTCCATGACAGACACAGAAAATACAGGTAAATTCAGCTGTTTACAATGATAATACATAGAAATATTCAATGGACCAAATTCAACTCTACCAAAAGTAACACAAACTCTGTAAAGAACTATAGACTGTCATGAAGGCTTCATTCTTCTTTTTTCGTTACAGCTAGATAAATCCTTACATGAGGATGAAATTACCCCTCCAGGAAAATGAGATTTTCTGCAAGCTTAAGTAAGTGATGAAGTACCTCATTCATTCTAGACTAATAGAGAACACTTTTAAAAAGTAACTTGTTTTAATGTTAAGATATGTCTAGGAGGAAAACCTCCAATAGATGAGATTTTTTTTCCAACCAAAAAGATCTGCAAAATCTGCAAAAAAAACTGATGCAGAATAATCACGTTTTCTTTGTCTTATGTCTTTTGCACCTGTCAACAAACTAAAATATTCTTGCAAATTGTGAAAGCTTGGATCTGATGAAGGTGTTAGTATCTGAAATGATATGGCATATGCAGAGGAGGCATAGTACTTTACTTGGCAAACTGGATCTAGATTTTTAGCAGATGTTAGTAAATTCTTTTCTACTTTTAAAGAAAGTTAAATTTATCTTACAACTGAAAGTATAACTATACATGTAGGCTTACCCAAAATAGCACAAACGTAGATGCCTTTATCAGAAATATTAGTCAAAGTACAGGACCATGTGCAGTATCGATAAGAACAGGAGAATAAGCTGAGAAAATATAATTCTAAAAACAATACAAAATGTACATAAATAAACTCAGTTTCAGGAATGACAATTGAACTAAGGTTGCTTGCTTCTTGGTTCTTGTCAAGTGGTAAAAACACACTATGAGACCAACTATGCCTGAAAATAGAATGGGATGTAAGCACACTTCCATAACTTACTAGAGAAGTTTTCTTTTAAAGAAAGTGATCATTTTTGAAGAGCTAAGTTAGGTAACTGTATAAGTGAAAACAAAAAATACAGTCATTCAGTTAGTATTTTATAAAAAGAGTAACGGCACTTTGTAGGGGATCTTCAAATGGATAGAAGAGTCAGGATGCAGAAGTAATACAGCATTCAATTAAAATGCATATAGTCCGGATATCAAACCTATTTACCTTGCACAGATTCACAACGTAAATCTGAATTTGAGCATCTGGACTGGTACTAAAAGAGGGCAGTGCTAAAAACCAAGAGTGTGTTTCAAAATGCCTATTTCACCTTGTACCCACATAAACTCATTCTGATTACTTAGATTTTTTTAAGCTGTTACATCAAGTAAGGCTGACATCAGTCACCAACAGTGTGTCAGAGGTTGATACTAGGGACAATACTGTTAAACATCTTTGTTGATGATTTGGATGGATATCAGGAAATTTTCAGATTATATAAAACTAGGAGTAGTGACTAATAAGCCACATGGATGTGGGGACATGCAAAGGAACCTGTACAAGCTGGAGAACTGATCCCACCAACAGGAATCTCAAGAAGGAATACTTAATGCAGCATTACATATTGTGGGCCAACTCGCTAGAAAGTAGCTTGGCAGAAGAGGACCTGAGTGTCCTGGTAGATGCCAAGTTGACTATGACTCAGCAACGTACGCTAATGTATTAGGAAGAATATAGACAGCCGAGGGATGTGATGTTTCCTCTCTACTCAGCCCTAGTGAAGCCAGTTTGGGAGTACTGTAACCAGCTTTGGGCTCCCAGCACAAGAGAGATTTGGAAATACTGGAATGAGTCCAGTGAAGGACGATGTAAAGGGCTATGAAGGTAGTTCAGCCCTTGGAGCATCTGTTGTATGAGGTGACGATGCGAGAGATGGGACTGTTCAGCCTAGGGAAGAGAAGGCTCAGGGGAAACTATCAGTGTGCCTAAATACCTGATGAGGGGGAGTAAGGAAGACTTTTCTCAGTGGTATCCAGTGACAGAACAAAAGACAATGAGTACAAAATTAAAATACAGAAAATTCTATTTAAACAAACAAACAAACAAAAAATACTGTGAGGGTGGTGGTCATGTATTTAGATAGGTTAGTCAAAGACGTTTTGCAGTTTTGTGGTCTCCATCCCGGAGAAGTTTAAAACTTGTGTGGACATGGCCCTGAGTAACCTGCTGTAGTTGACCCTGTTGTGAGCAGAGGGGCTGGACTAGATTATCTCCAGAGGTCATTTCCTGTATCAATGAATCTGCTATTCTGTGATGTGTATTCACAGAATCAAAGAATTGTTTAAACTGGAAGGGACCTTTTGAGAGAGAGAAATTTGGGCAGCCTGTCCAAATGCTTGCACACTCTCACAGTAAAAAATTATTTCATTCAGGTATAACTTCACAACCAGTATCCACTAGCTATTTCTTCAGAAGTGCACACATGTGACTGCTTGTAGTCTGCTTTGTTATGTACTGTTTTCAATATGAATCATGTGTTTTTTTAGACTGATTTCAATCTGAGTGTATCACAAACTGAGTAAATGTTCTAATTGATAGGCTTATAATTGCACACACATAAAAGTATTAGTTGCTTGGCATTATGTTTTAAAAGAAAGGGATGATACGGTCTGTTTTCTAAAGGCAAATGAGGCTAACTATGGAGATTTGATCTTGTGTACGAGTTCTGATTGTCCTTAGGCATCTCTTTGAGTCTAAGAGATAATTCTTCCATCCCAGAAAATCTTTATATTAGGCCCACATTTGTAAGGGAATTTGCTGAAGTGGAACTTAGAAAAATTGTCAATATCTAATATGACAAAATGTGTACAAATATGTAGATATGCTCTTTGCTTTTATTTGATGTTAGGGAATATTGTAAATGTTTCTCACTTCAAAATTTTTAGATGAAGGTTCAGTATAAACACAGCTGACAGAAAGGCACATTATTATTTTCATGCCATCTGTACTACATTTAAAAATAGCAGAAAAACAATTTCCCAGTATTTCAGAGGTTAGCATTATGTCCTAGTTTACAGTCAACATTTACAAAGAGCAACAGAAATAGGATATTTGTAATTAACTTGTCAATAACTCAGGATACTTTTTTCTATCCAGTTCTCTTTTCAGTATCCCTCCATTGTCTTACAAAACTGCAAAAAAAAAGAAAGAAAAAGAAGAGTCACCTTGCTTCATGAAGTGTCACCTGTGATGCTATCAGTCACTGTATTGTGTTAAGCAAGCTGATTTTATGAGCTGGAGAAAACCCATGGCTCATAAACTCAGCAGAGGTGATTGAGTTATGACAGTCTTTCAAATACGTTAATGAAATTCCTAAAACATCAGTATGGTACATTAGTCTTCCTAACATTTAGCTTTATTAAGCACACAGATCGATGAGTACCTGTCTTGTATGCCAAACGTTTAGTTTCTTTAAAATGGCATCAGTTTTTAACTGCTTTTTGCCCTGTAGCTGAGAAGAAACTCTAATGGTCAAATTTCAGATTTTGGATGAAACTGAGTATTTTGTAAGTGTACATTGGAGCTAAGCCCAAGCTGCTGATTTTAAGAAGCCGTGAATGTGAAGACATTAATTCACTAAAGCTAGTCCTAGTTATCTCCACATATTATTTATTTACAGCTCTTAACTTTGGAAGTATTCATGTGTTCCAGAATCAGTTTCGGAACTGCCTACACATACGTTTGATTTCTGCCCTTGTGAAAGTGAAATGCGATGTCATGATATATATTGCCAAGGTACTGGCACTTCTGTGATCGAAAAATAACAAAAGGTTTTCAGAGACAAGAGAATGATGACTTTTTGAGCAAGATGCAAAGTGATTCCGCAGTACAACACCCTAAAAATTCACCACATAGTAAACAATCTGCATTTCTATTCAGAAAACATCAAATAGCAATTTGAAATACAAATAATCTTTGTTATGGAAATATATTTATATGTAATACTTATTGACCACAACAACAAAGAACAATTAAGAAACAATATAAGACTTTTCATTTAAATTTGAAGAAATTGGTTAAAAAAAAAAAAGTTAAGTAATTTTGCCCGTCAGGTAGCAAATCAGTTACTCAGTAACAGAGAAAATGCTCTCTCTTTATACTAGCTCTAAACAGTAGACTACACTGCTCTACACTTCACTACACAAAAAAAAAATCTTCTCCGTTTTATTTTTATATGCCTTTCTTCTTTTCCTTTTTTTTTCTTTATGGTTATTTATTCTGAGTAGAATAAAACCAACAACAGCAACATCAAGAAGAGCCCATAGAAAAAAGAGAGAAAACTGCTGTTTCTTGTGGGCATAAATGAAGAGCATGTAAAAATTCTCCGCTTCAGATACCTACATTTTCTGATTTAAATTTGTGTCAGTTGCTTTTAAATGATTAACATAAAATACTTCAGTAAAATTCTGGAATGATAAAAGATCAGTAGATTAAAAAAAATGACTGAGTGACAAATATGGAACACTAGCCAGTGTTGGGAAATCATTGTTTGATGATGCTTTTTCTATAAAAGTGTGAAATATCCAGTATTTGACATTTCACGGTAACTAATAGAGTCAACCAGTTCTAAAAATGGATTAAAAAAATACCTATGAATCATAAATAATGCTAATAATAGTAATAATAAATAATAAAGAGAAACCGTTGAGTCACAAAAAATAGTTTGGATCACTTGGTACTTTCAAAGTAAAAGATCACACTTAAAGTGTTTAAATTAAAATACATTAAATGGGAATAAATAGACAAATTTGGAAGACAACAATACTGAAAAAAATAAGATTTAAAGAGTACTGCAATTTGTCATGACTACCTCTCACAATGCTGGCAGAAAAAAAATACTGAAAGGCATAAAGGGGAGAGTAGTAAGAGAAAAGGAGCTGATATTACCTCTATTTGGCACAAAAGGACCAATATACATTAGTGTCCATATATTTAAAAGATAAAAAATTATAGAAGTTACAGCAAAGAGATATATCCAAGAGCTAAACAAATGTCTCATGATGGAAGATTTAGAGAACAGTCTGTTTGGTTGATAAAAAAGATTAAGTGATTTGATTGCAGTCATAAGTACTTCAACAGGGGCAAACTGCCCATTGCTAAAGGACTTCAGTCTGGCAGAAAAAGGCCTGTCAAGGACCTATGTCTGAAAGCTGAAGCCAGATAAATTCCAATTAGAATTTAGGTACATCTTTTTAAAAGCAAGGGAAATTAATCACTGAAACAAGCTACCAAGGGATGAAGTAAATTTCTCTGTCTGTAGCAACCTTTAAATAAAGAATGGTTGCCTTTCTGGGGATATCCTTGAGCCAAACACAAGTTACTGTCTGCTCAAATAAAAGCTATTGAGCTCCCAAGTGGTATAGCTGGGCAAAGTTTGAAGTTTTGTAATTGGAAAATGGCCAGGATTTATGATTTAATAATGCTGTCTGACCTTAATCTGGAAGATTTTGTGATGAATATCCTTAGCCATTTCTCTGCCTTTTGTCATTTGTTTACATATAAAAATATTTGACCAGGAAACTCAACCTAGTACCTGCAAAATCACTGTTTTTCTTCCTTTGTGTTTGCAGAATAGGTGTACCATTTACTGCTATGCATCTTTGCCTTTTTCAGTGGAGTCATAAAGATGTAACAGAGTACTATTCTGCAATTGTTTTCAAATATATAAAAAATCCAAATCTGTACTCATTTTAATAAATTCAAATATGGTTCAAGTATTGAAAGAAAAAAAATCAAGCAAAAGACTGTACATATCATAGAGATGCACATGGTTAACTTTACCAAAAGTGGATAGCCCCACTTCAAAGTCAGCCAGTAAAGTCAATTGAACTAATTGCAGTTAAGTATGTTTATAAATCTTTCAAGGATCAAAGTTCTAGTTTTACCAATGTACTGATTCTACATGACTTTGAATACACAGGGGAAATGGGCATATAGAATAAACGTAATGTTTAAATTACCACTAACAAATGAGAAATACCTTTAAAGAGGTGGAGCATAACTATATAATATCAGGTGTCTCCCTGAAGACAAGGATAACTGAGGCCAGGCAGGGCAAGGCTGTGGGGAGCTGGAGGCTGGCCCTGCTGCAGTGTTGCCATGGCAAGGACTGATGGCCAAAGAGGGGCTGACATGAAGTACTGGTCCATGGGCATGTTGGAGGAGATTCAGGGTGGCTAGGCAGGGACAGTCAGGGCTAGTGGTGCCTATAGAGTCCTGACTCTCATTACTTTCATGTGCATCTTCTCTGACCCCATAGATCTCATTGAAACTAGGGCAAAAAAAGCTCCAAGTACACCATCCTTCTCCATGTCCTTTGTTATGGTGTTCCCTCTCCCACCGAATAGCAGGTTCAGGTTTTTCTTACCCTTTTTTCATTGGAAATATATTTAGAGAAACCCTGGGTTTCGCCCTTTGCATTCCTTGCTAATTTTGGCTCCAAGTTTTGGCTTTCCTAATTCCCCACCCACACATTCAAGCAAGGCCTCTATATTTCTACCATGCCTGCTTTCATCTTCTGTGTGCTTCATTTTTGCATTTATGCTCAGTCAGGCAATCACTGTCCAGACCCAGCTGGCCTTTTGACAAATTTGGCTGATCTTCTGCAAGGAACAGATTGATTTTGCACTCCGAGGATGTTGTTCTTGAAGATCAACCAACTTTCCTGGGCCCTTCTGCCCTTCAGGGCAGTTTCCCATGCGATCTTCTCAAGCAGATCCCTTAACAAGCCAAAGCTGCTCCCTTTAAGCATGTTGTACTAATTCTTCTTCTCTGTTATTGCTCACCCCTCTCAGAATCCCAAACTCTGTTGTCTCCAGTTCTTCAGCATCCATCATAGCCAAGTCTTCTATTAACCTTTACAACTCTGGCCAGGTTTGAGAGCAGTAAATCTAGCAGTTCACATCATCCAGTCAGTGTGTTGATCATGTAAGTCAAGAAATTGTCTTTTACATTCTTCAGAAATTGCCTGGCTTGCTTGTACCTGGACATATTGCCTTTACAGGATGTATTTAAACGGTCACTTTTCCCCATGAAAACCAGGGCCTTCAGCTATGATGCTTTCTTTGCCGTCTGAACAAGGCTTTATAAACAGACAGTGTCCCACTGTTAAATAAGAATCCTAAAATTTAAATCGTGTTAACAAAAAACAGTCAATTAAATGTTTGATAAACACTATTTTTTTTTTTCAGAGGTGATAAATCTGACCAAATAGTAAGTTTCTGAAAACTGTAGACTAATGAGGTGATATACTCATTGGAGAATTGTTTTTCAAAAGTTTGTTACAGTCTAATTGACAGTTATTATTTATCCGAAATAATCTGAAGATTTGTTCTAAATGCAAATGATAACACATACCCTTGGCAGCAATCCACTAAACAAATGTTGTTTAAGGAGCATACAAACTAACAAGATAATACTGAGAGGAAAATAATGAGGAACTGTCATGGGTTCAGCAGTAGCTCATGCTCTGCCAGGGAGGAGGGAGAGATAGGGCTCCTGGTCTGGGCTAGTCGGGGAGGTATTCCATACCATAGCACGTCCTGCTCGGGGAGGGAACTGGAAGCTGGCCAGGAGGGGAGGGGTTAGTTTTCTTCTTCTGGGCTGGGCTCATGTCGGCAGGTGGTATCGTATTCTCTCTCCCTGTTTATTTCCTCTAACATTGATTTATTAGTGGTAGTAATTTTTGTTATACCTTAATTACTGGACTGATTTTACCTCAATCCGTGGGAGTTGTATTCCTCTGGCTCTCCTCCCCATCCCTCCGGGAGTGGGAAGGTGGGGGGGGAGGGAAACAAAGGAGTGTGTGGACTTTAAACCATGACTTTTTTGGTGCCCAACGTGGGGCACGAACCCACAAAATAACAAATCTGACAGGATTTATAGTCATTTGTCACAATGCTGTTTTATTGGCTCTCACAGTTTTTTCTCTTGATCTCACGGTTTCAGGATTTTACCAATTACTTGTCATATATATTAGCTGTGTTAGTGTTTATCAACTATGGGGTTCGGGCTAAGGTTCTTGTCTCATTGTACTTTATGTTAATGACTTGTAACACAAAAGAAGCATTGATCATGAAACTGATCTGGTTTATGCTCCTGGTATGGTCACCAACTTTATATTTTGGGAGGTATATAATAGAAGTGCTTAGCAATTTCACATCTTTTTTCTCCTTCTCGGGTGGTCAACCTGTGAAGGAGATATTCTTCTATCCTCCCAGTGTTCTCTCCAGATGGTCTACAACATCATTTGAGGGTTTTGAAGTTTCTGAATGGCCTTTTAATACTGTTGAGACTTGTATGCTGATTGTGATGGGGATCACCATAGTAGCACGCATACAGAGTGTGTTTTGCCCACAATTATTTCATCTGATTTCAAGAGTTAAGCGGAGTCAGGTCTGGTCCTGTATTGGGGTTAAACGACTACATAGGAGGACCAGGAGACTTTCCCAGAGGCTGGACAGCCATGAGTGGCAGGGTGTGCGGGATAGTATGGGCAAGCATCTAGGTCAGTGGCCCCTCCAGTACTTTGGAATTTTACTTCCGAACAAGTGAAGAATCCGGAAGAATTAGTAAAACACCTAATGAGGTGTGTTGTCGTCCTGGCCATACCAGAGATGGACAAATTACGGCAACATGCTGGGGCTTGGCCTATGCCTATAGGGCCTTGTTCGACGCTATCCAACACCTTCAAAAGGAAAAAAATGTCCCTGGATCTGAGAGCAACACAGAAGTCAGCGCAGCTGTTCCAACTCCAAGTACAGCAGCTACACCATCCCCAGCGGCAAGTACAGTTGCTACCCAAACTTCAGCTGTGACAGACAGTGCAGCTACCCCAGTAACGAGTACAGCGGCTATTCAACCCTCGACTGCTACAGACAGTGCAGCTATCCCAGCAACAAGTACAGTTGCTACTCAAACTACAGTGATAATCACTGCATCTGAACTAGAGGACCAATTCGTACCAATATCGGTTGCTCCTGTACACAAGAGAAAAACCAGAAAGGAGGCAAGAAGGAAGAGGCAGGATGAAGAAACTATGCATCCACTACCTGGTCTAGTATCTGATCAGGGGTCATCATCACACGATGAAGAAGAAGAGGTGACTTCTCGATCTTGGACTTCAACTGAGCTGCGGAGTATGCGAAAAGATTTAACCCGTCAATCAGGGGAGCACATCATCACCTGGTTGCTCCGATGTTGGGATAATGGGGCCGATGGTCACGAACTAGCAGGTACAGAAGCCAAGCAGCTGGGATCACTTGTTAGAGAAGGGGGAATTGGCAAAGCAATTGCAAGAGAGAAAACGTCCCTCAGTCTTTGGAGGCGGCTTTTGGCAGCTGTGAAAGAAAGGTTCCCATACAAGGATGATGTTATGAGTCGTTCGGCCAAGTGGACTACTGTAGACAAAGGCATCCAGTCCCTGAGGGAATCAGCTATCGTAGAGATGATCTACCACACCAAGCCGAATAATGGGAATGTACCCGTAGACCCAGACAAAGTCGAATGCACACGACCCATGTGGCGAAAACTTACACGAAACGCACCGTCGTCATATGCCCATCCATTGGCAACAATAACCTGGAATGACATAGCACCACTAACAATGGATGAAATGGTTCATAAACTCTGAGAATTCGAAGACAATCTTACCCCTTCCATCATCTCAGCTGTGGAAAAACTGTCTCATGATCTCAAACAGTTGAGGGACGATCTGCCTGATTTATCTAGCTCCTCACGTGTGCCAACACGCGTTTCAGCTATTAAAAAAAGGCGTCCTATTGCTCGAGAGAGAAAATATATAAGATACACACCACGGGCCACCCTATGGTTCTACCTGCGGGATCATGGAGAAGACATGACAAAGTGGGATGGAAAACCTACTTCAGCCTTGGAGGAACATGTGGGTGAATTGAAGAGAGGAGCAAGGGCCATGACTGTTCACCCCATGAGAGCTGCAGCTTCAGTCTCTGGTGAACAGGTTCCCAGATGGAGTGGAAGAGCTGATTTTACTCCAGCTCCTGTGATAAAGAATGTCGTGGTTTAAACCAAGTCCCCCTACTCCCGGAGAGTTAGGAAGGAGAATCCAAAGAATGTAGCCCCCACGGATTGAGATAAGAACGGTTTAATAGCTAAGGCATAACACAAACCCCCTACTGCCATTCACTACTACAAATAATAATGATACAGCAAACAGCAAGTGAAAAGAATACAACACCCCACCAGCCACCGACCCATAACTCACTCCACCCTGCCTGGCCGAGCACCATGTGCTCCCTCCTCCATTTTCCTCCACAGCTCTACCCCTCCAGCTTTCTCCTTCCCAGTCTGCATCCTGGGCATCACGTGCTATGGTATGGAATACCTCATTGCCTAGCCTGGGTCAGGTGTCCTGTCTCTCCTTCCTCCCAGACTCCCCCTGGCTGGAAAAAAAACCTTGAACAAAAACACCCTCAAAACATGCTCAAACCATGACATTATCCACCCCTTATTCCATACCATTCACGTCATGCCCAGATCTCACATTTCCAATACACAATCACTCTTAAGTCCACCCCTCGATCATGAGACATCTCTATGTTGCATCTCTGGAATGATGGCCTGAAGTATCTGGGCCCACCAGGCTCAAAATCATTCACCGTCCCCTTCAGCAGTTCTACAGCTTGCTGCTGGGGACTCCATACAGCTGCCTTCCACCTCCAATGCTTCCAAAGCACTGGAGGGGCCCAGTGGACCAGATACCTGGCCATACTGTCCCACATGCCCTGCCACTCATGACTGTCCAGCCTTGGGAACAGTCTCCTGGTGCTCCTATGTACTTGTCTAAACTTAGACAAGACCCAGACCTGACTCTGCTTAACTTTTGGGATCAGACAAAATGGTTGCGGATGGAACACACTCTGTGTGTGTGTCACCATGCCGAAAACCATCACAATCAGCAGGAAGGTCCCAAGGGCACCCAAAAGCCATTCATAACCGTCAGAACTCTCAAATGATGCTGCTGCACTTGTCACTGGGGCTGATGTAGCTGCCCTGCTTGCCAGCTCTCCCACCACCAGCTTCTCTTCTCCCGAGTCCGGATCTTCCTTCTCTGCCTTGCTGGGAAATGCTGTGTGGTCTCCTGCCTCCTGCTGGGGCTCGGCGGGTGACTTCCGGGGAATTTTCTCGGCCGCTGCGGGGTTCGGAACGGCGGCAGGACTCGGTTCCTCCTCTGCCTTGCTGGGAAGTGCTGCGTAGTCTCCTGCATCCTGCTGGGGCTCGGCGGGCGACTTCCGGGGGACACTCTCGGCCGTCGGGGGGTCGGGAACGGCCGCAGGACTCACCCTCCCCACCACCTGATCCCCCTGCTCAGCTACCGCCATGCTCCGCTCCTCCCCCGCCTGCTCCCGCTGCTCTGCCACAGCCGTTTGGCTCCCCGTGCCGCTCTCCCTGGCAGCCTCAGCTGCCGGCAGCTCCCGGGGCCGCTCCTTCCTGGCTTCACGCAGCTCCACACAGACGACGATGAGGATAAGGACAAGGACGGCGAAGAGCAGCGGGACGGCCTGGTACAAGTCCAAGTCCACGGCCACGTCCATCCCCCCCTGCTGCCGGAGCCCCACCGTATTACAAGCCTCCGACACAAACACAAACACATCCAATCCATACACCAAGTACCCGGTAAAATCCCGAAACAGCGAGATCCAGAGAAAAACCTCTAAGAGCCAATAAATCAGCATTGTGACAAGAGACCATAAATCCACTCAGATCTGTTCTTATCTCAATCCCTCGGGCCCCACGTTGGGCGCCAAAAAATGTCGTGGTTTAAACCAAGTCCCCCTACTCCCGGAGAGTTAGGAAGGAGAATCCAAAGAATGTAGCCCCCACGGATTGAGATAAGAACGGTTTAATAGCTAAGGCATAACACAAACCCCCTACTGCCATTCACTACTACAAATAATAATGATACAGCAAACAGCAAGTGAAAAGAATACAACACCCCACCAGCCACCGACCCATAACTCACTCCACCCTGCCTGGCCGAGCACCATGTGCTCCCTCCTCCATTTTCCTCCACAGCTCTACCCCTCCAGCTTTCTCCTTCCCAGTCTGCATCCTGGGCATCACGTGCTATGGTATGGAATACCTCATTGCCTAGCCTGGGTCAGGTGTCCTGTCTCTCCTTCCTCCCAGACTCCCCCTGGCTGGAAAAAAAACCTTGAACAAAAACACCCTCAAAACATGCTCAAACCATGACAAAGAAGAATAATCCCTTTCAACACGACTTAGGTGTCCAAGATTGTGACGACGATGACAATTAGAGGGGCCCTGCCTCCAGCCAGGTGGAGGTAGGGGACAATCGTATTTACTGGACTGTGTGGATCAAATGGCCTGGCACATCAGTCCCACAGAAATATAAGGCTCTAGTTGATACCGGTGCACAGTGTACCCTGATGCCATCGAACTGTCAAGGGGTGGAAACCATCTATATTTCTGGAGTGACAGGAGGGTCCCAAGAGTTGACTGTACTAGAGGCTGAAATTAGCCTGACTGGGAAGAAATGGCAGAAGCACCCCATTGTGACTGGTCCAGAGGCTCCATGCATCCTCGGCATGGACCCTCAGGAGAGGGTACTTCAGAGACCCACAAGGGTACCGGTGGGCTTTTGGTATTGCTGCTTTGGAGACTGAGGAAATTGAGCAGCTGTCCACCTTGCCTGGTCTCTCAGAGGATCCTTCTGTTGTGGGGTTGCTGAAAGTTGAAGAACAACAAGTGCCAATTGCGACCACAACAGTGCACCGACGGCAATATCGCACCAATCGAGACTCCCTGATTCCCATCCATAATCTGATCCGTAGACTGGAGAGGCAGGGAGTGATCAGCAGGACCCGCTCACCTTTTAATAGCCCCCTATGGCCAGTGCGAAAGTCTAACGGAGAGTGGAGACTAACAGTAGACTATCATGGCCTGAATGAAGTCACACCACCATTGAGTGCTGCCGTGCCGGACATGTTAGAGCTGCAGTATGAATTAGAGTCAAAGGCAGCCAAGTGGTATGCCACGACTGATATTGCCAATGCATTTTTTCTCAATTCCTTTGTCGGCAGAGTGCAGGCCACAGTTCGCTTTTACTTGGAGGGGTGTCCAGTTCACTTGGAACTGACAGCCCCAGGGGTGGAAACACAGCCCCACCATCTGCCACGGGCTGATCCAGACTGCACTGGAACAGGGGCAAGCTCCAGAACACTTGCAATACATCAATGACATTATTGTGTGGGGTGATACAGCAGAAGAAGTTTTTGAGAAAGGGAGGGAAATAATCCTGCTGAAAGCCGGTTTTGCCATAAAACGGAGTAAAGTCAAGGGACCTGCATGGGAAATTCAATTTTTGGGAATAAAATGGCAAGATGGACGTAGATATATCCCTACAGAAGTAATCAATAAGATAACAGCAATGTCTCCACCAACTGATAAGAAAGAAACACAAGCTTTCTTGGGTGCTGTGGGGTTCTGGAGAACGCACATTCGAAATTATAGTTCAATCGTAAGCCCTCTCTATCATGTGACCCGGAAAAAGAATGATTTCAAATGGGGTCCTGAGCAACAACAAGCCTTCGAGCAAATGAAATGCGAGATAGTTCAGGCAGTGGCCCTTGGACCAGTCAGGACCGGTCCAGATGTGAAAAATATACTGTACACCGCAGCTGGGGAGAATGGGCCTACCTTGGGCCCTGCAGAAAACTCCAGGGGAGACTCGAGGTCGACCCCTTGGTTTTTGGAGTCGGGGATACGAAGGCTCGGAGGCCAGCTATACCCCAGTGGAGAAAGTGATATTGTCAGCTTATGAAGGGGTTCGAGCTGCTTCGGAGGTGATTGGCACTGAAGCACAGCTCCTTTTGGCACCCCGCTTGCCAGTGCTGGGCTGGATGTTCAAAGGCAGTGTCTCCTCTACACTGAAACAAGGGGAACACAAAATCACAAAATGGAATTTATAGACCTTTAGAATTATTTTTAAGCAATGTTAAGTTCAATGGCTTTGTAACAGTAGCAGTGGAAAATCACTGAGGTGCATAATACATAGAAAAAATAGAGTAAAGATAGAGAACATACTGGCACAAGATAAATCATTATAGTTGATGTGGTCTTAAGAAAAACAGTCTAGAAAAACAGGACACAGGGATAAGGAGTATCTGGGAATAGCAGGTGTCCAGGATAGGCTGCGGGTAAACTAACTGATAAGTACGAGGATAGGGGGATTATTATGTCTCTGGTGCTAGCGAACCAATTAAACTGGTATAAGCATCTACTGCGCGTGCTTCAAAGGCTGCCAGAAGTAACGAAGATTGTTGGAAGAAGTAAACGACCCTAAGAGACCAGCACCACAGTTCTGTACGCATATGGGGAGCTTTCTGGAAAATGATGTAATCCATACTTAGCCTCATGAATATGTATGTGTGCCCAGGGACTATATAAGGATGGCTTGTGTAGCAATAGAGAGACACACGTTAGGAGGAGTTATCCCCCGTGTCTCCCGGTGCCGCAATAAAGAATACCTGCTTGTCAGCTTGAAAACTTTGTTGGCAAGTTTGTTCCTGGAGTTTTCTTCGAATCAACACATCATGCAACTGATGCTACTTGGAGTAAATGGGCTGCACTAATTACACAACGAGCTCGGATAGGAAATCCCAGTCGTCCAGGCATTCTGGAAGTCATCATGGACTGGCCAGAGGGCAAAGATTTTGGAATGTCACCAGAGAAGGAGGTGATGCGTGCCGAAGAGGCACCACCATATAATAAATTGTCAGAAAGTGAAAAGCAGTATGCCTTGTTCACTGATGGGTCCTGCCGTATTGTGGGAAAGCATCGAAGATGGAAGGCAGCTGTATGGAGTCCTCAGCGACAAGTTGCTGAAACTGCTGAAGGAGAGGGTGAATCGAGTCAGTTTGCCGAGGTGAAAGCCATCCAGCTGGCCCTGGACATTGCTGAGCGAGAAAGGTGGCCAGTACTCTATCTTTATACTGACTCATGGATGGTGGCAAATGCCCTGTGGGGGTGGTTGCAGCAATGGAAGCAGAGCAACTGGCAACGCAGAGGTAAACCCATCTGGGCTGCTGCATTATGGCAAGATATTGCTGCCCGGGTGCAGAAGCTGGTGGTGAGGGTACGCCATGTAGATGCCCACATACCTAAGAGTCGGGCCACTGAGGAACACCACAATAACCAACAAGTGGATAAAGCTGCTAAGATTGAAGTAGCTCAGATGGACTTAGATTGGCAACATAAAGGTGAATTATTTTTGGCCTGGTGGGCCCATGACACTTCAGGCCATCAGGGCAACGTACAAATGGGCTCGTGATCGAGGGGTGGACTTAACAATGGACACTATCGCCCAGGTTCTTCATGAGTGTGAGACGTGCTGCAATTAAACAAGCTAAACGGTTAAAACCTCCTTGGTATGGAGGATGATGGCTGAAGTATAAATATGGGGAGGCCTGGCAAATTGACTATATCACACTCCCCCCAACCCGCCAAGGCAAGCGCTATGTGCTTACCATGGTGGAAACAACCACAGGATGGCTGGAAACATATGCTGTGCCCCACGCCACTGCCCGGAACACTATCCTGGGCCTTGAGAACCAGATTTTGTGGCGACATGGCACCCCAGAGAGAATTGAGTCAGACAATGGGACTCATTTTCGGAACAACCTTATAGGCACTTGGGCCAAAGAACATGGCATTGAGTGGGTATATCACATCCCCTACCATGCACCAGCCTCTGGGAAAATTAAATGGTACAATGGGCTGTTAAAAACTACACTGAGAGCAATGGGTGGGGGAACTTTCAAGCATTGGGATACACATTTACCAAAGGCCACCTGGTTGGTCCACACCAGAGGATCTGCTAACAGGGCTGGCCCAGCCCAGTCAGAACTTATACATATTGTAGAGGGGGACAAGGACCCTGTAGTGCACATGAGAAATTTGCTAGGGAAGACAGTCTGGGTTACTCCTCTTTCAGGTCAAGGTAAACACACTTGTGGGATTGCTTTTGCTCAAGGACCCGGATATACTTGGTGGGTAATGCAGGAAGATGGGGAAGTCCGATGTATACCTCAAGGGGATTTGATTTTAGGGGAAAACAGCCAATGAACTTAATTATACGTTGTTGCTTGCTGTGTAATATTTTTATAGTCCATCAACTAGATGTCTTCAGGTCACCAGCGACTGGCCCTGACTTCCCTCTAACCATCGTCCCAACAGAGAATGAACTTTGATAGAACCAGATGAGTTCTGCAGTACAGGGATGATCAACATCGGCAGGCAACAATCCAGCACTGCACACAGACTCTCCTGCTACAAAAGACTATTACAAACCTAACATCATGGACCAAATGGACTCAATTGCATTATAGGGATCGGTCCATGTATTAAGAAATTATTTCTTTCTCTCTGTCTGGGTGTATGCAGATGTGTATATATATGTATATATATATATATATAATGGTATGTTGAAAATGTGGGATCTGAGCATGACGTGAATGGTATGGAATAAGGGGTGGATAATGTCATGGGTTCAGCAGTAGCTCATGCTCTGCCAGGGAGGAGGGAGAGATAGGGCTCCTGGTCTGGGCTAGTCGGGGAGGTATTCCATACCATAGCACGTCCTGCTCGGGGAGGGAACTGGAAGCTGGCCAGGAGGGGAGGGGTTAGTTTTCTTCTTCTGGGCTGGGCTCATGTCGGCAGGTGGTATCGTATTCTCTCTCCCTGTTTATTTCCTCTAACATTGATTTATTAGTGGTAGTAATTTTTGTTATACCTTAATTACTGGACTGATTTTACCTCAATCCGTGGGAGTTGTATTCCTCTGGCTCTCCTCCCCATCCCTCCGGGAGTGGGAAGGTGGGGGGGGAGGGAAACAAAGGAGTGTGTGGACTTTAAACCATGACAGGGACTATGTGAAGACTTTCCATAATATGAAAGTGTATTTAACACTCTTGCTTTGAGATATATATCTTTTGAGAAAACAAACACTAAGGGCCTTTGCACACATGATCAACAATAAATAAAAAAAAAATCCTTGAAACAACTTCACTTACTTCTGTGTTCTTCAGTTATGACATTGATCATTATACCTATTGTGAACGTTGCACAGTGATAATAGTGCTTACAGTACTTACCTCACTTATGTTGATTTCTTCTGGACTTGCTTTGTGACATTTATTTGTTTTATTTATTTACTAATCTAATATTTATGGCAATGTGAGAGGTACCTTTCCAAAAGAAACTGGGATTTGAAAGTTTTTCACATATAAGGGCCAATCTTGCAGTAAAAATACCTTGTGATAACCATAGAGATTTCACTTGTGATTCAAATGGCAGGGGTTATCTTTCTAACACTGTACAAAGGTACAAGGGAAGGCAGAGGAGTATGACACGACAAAATTACTCTTGAAGGGGAGGGAAAGAATAGAGGTATCCTCCTCCTTCACAACAGTCTCAGGGCTCGTTTAAAGATAAAGAACCTAGCCCTTATCTTTCAAATGTCATTTGATGTTGTCCTGGGTTTAGCAGTAGCAGTAACTTTTTCTCCTTCTTGGCAGCTGTTGCAGCCCTGTGTTTTGACTTTTGGCCTGGGAACGGTGCTGATAGCACCTATGTTTTTAGTTACTGCTCAAATGTTTACTCTTGCCAAGGACCAAGGACTTCTGAGCCTCATACTCTGCCAGGGAGGAGGGGAGGCCAGGAGGAAGCAGAGACAGGGCACCTGACCCAAACTAGCCAAAGAGGTATTCCATGTGATAGCACATCATGCCCAGGATGTAACAGAGTTACCCAGAACGGCTGGGGCTCCGGGGGTTGGAGGAGGTATCAGTTGGTGCTTGGTCGGGTAGGGTGGGGTGAGTTATTGGTCAGCGAGTGGTGAGGTGTTTTATTCTCTTCACTTGTTATTTCCTTTATCATTATTATTATTATTGGTGGTAGCAGTAGTGGTTTTTGTTATACCTTAGTTATTAAACTGTTATTATCTCAACCTGTGGGAGCTACATTCTTTTGAGTCTCCTCCCCAACTCTCAGGGAGTTGGGGGAGCAAGGGGGGTGTGAATGAACGAGCTGTGTGGCTGGGTTTAAACCACGACAGATGTCTCTGAGGTGGTTTAAGAAATAAAATATTTCATTAAGACATTTCTAAAACCTGAAGTATGACCCAGAGTGTGTCAAATGCATTCTGAGGTCATTCCTATTAATTAAATATACTTTTAAATACCAAAAAATGCACACTGAAGTCTTTGGGGATGTCTAAACCAGTAAGTCCAGTTTTGAATCTAAAGATGTGAACACTTAATATACATCAATAATCCTTTAAGCAAAATTGTAGCTTAGATATTGAATATTATGATAATTCTTTCTGTTGGAAAGTAGATCCCAAATTGCTAATCTGCTTAAATAAATACTTTGTAGAAACATCTTTGTAGAAATATCTTTGCAAACCTGATAAGAGTGTTCTGAATAATCCATTCCACCCCTAGTTCTAAAAGGAATATGGCATCAGAATATATGCATATCATCAGTCTTTACATGATACACAGATAGACTCCACAACTCGTTAAAGTTGTAAAGTAGGTATGCTTTATTCAGCACTGAGCGCATAGGGGTTTGCTCCTCCAAAGGCATGCTCACCTCAGCATTGTTCTCCTTCATATTTATCCTCTAAATTATTACATATTCATGAGGTCATGCAACACGCCTGTACATATTCATGACCTATCCCCACTTCATATTATAACGAGGTAAAAGTTCCTTGCTTGCGTAGTGTCTCCTGGTGGTTGTGGGCAAGGGTCTCAAGATGAAGTAAACGAGTCTTCCCTGAATTTTTCATCTCTAGTCGCTGTGCATCCTCCTTGATGATTTAGTCACTGTCCAAACTGCAAAGGTGATTTTAGCACGTTTAGGAGTCCAGAGAACAGGAGTTACTGTTCCTTCCTCTTTTCAATAGCCTTGGTCCTCCCACCCTGTTTCAGCAAGCACTATAAGTGTTGAGCAGGCATTTGTTGAGTAAGCAGGAGTAAGCAGTAACATTATTAAGCAAGCGGCTTAACACTAACCCCCCTGTACATCGGTTAACCTTTCTCATTACACATCTAGTTTCAAACTATCTATTAATTTTGCAGAAAAGTAGTTAATGTTTTAGAAGTTGATAAACATTCCTGCGTGTGCATCCACAGTGGAACAGGTATCTGCTCAGCTGGAATGAGGGCTGCTTTGTAATTATTTTCTATATAGCTTACAAAACACAGTGTATAGCTTTATTTCTAGACAAATTTTGGATATACCTTTTAAAATTAAGATTCATTATTCTTTTTTATCCAGTAGTGTGTTAGTTTGCATCGTGTATTATTACGGCTATACTAATGCTGACAATTGCTTCCTTAGCTATTAGCAAGTTCAGTTGAATATTGGAGCTACTAGAGGTAAAATGTTCGAATTCAAAAATAACTCAATTTAAAAACTATCGAGGCTGGATAAAAATGTAATTGGTATTATTTGTACTATAGGATTGCTGCAGTTTTAATACCACTTTTTCATTGCAGTACTTTAAGTATAGTGCAACATTATTTCTATATAAAATATTTTAAAGTATACAAGAGAAGACAGTTTCTATATCTGGCAGAAGAAGGCATGGAAAGAATTTAAGACTTAAATATATTCACAGGATGTTTGGTGAATATAGATTTTATGTGCCTGGTTCACCTCTGACTATTTTTTGCTGGCTCTATGAGAATCCCGGCTATTATATGAATGATGAAGAGATTCTTACACTTCCCTTGTTAATTCAAAAGGTAAGCATGTGGTACTATTCAAAACAGTAAAAACTCTAATATATTTTACAAAGATTAAAATTATTCAGGTTTGTTTTTAATGTAAAAAATATTTTGTCTAGAAGTATTTTACTGAAACAATGACATTTCTGAACCAACTTTTCAAAATCTTCTATTTCAATCTTTTTTTTTTTTCAGGTCTTGAGAGCATAGCCGTTCTGAGCCTTAACAGATCCATTTCTTGAATATTTTATTTTGAAACAACAAAGGTTGTTGCCAATGAAATCCTCTTGCAAATATTAATAGTTCAATGCTTGGAGATGTCTGTAAAAAAATTACTTCAGAAGCCAGTTGATTAATTACAAATTCTTAAGGAAAGCAATCTCAAGTATGTTTCTAATGGATATGTTTATCCAGATTCTCTGAACATTAGTAATCATTTCTTAATTAGAGTTTTTGGTTTCACAGTGCTAATATGCAGGGAAAACTGAGAACAAATTTATTGTATTTCCGAAACAATAAAGCTCTTAGCCAATATAGCAACATGACTGAAAATAAAGTTCAAAGTAGCTGGTAATTGCTGACTCTTGGCAATTACGTCCAGAAACAGTAGCTCTAAACGACTGAAAAACATCTGAGAAGTACTCATATGAGTATTGTCAAGAGCTGTCTGGGATGTTTGGTCATAAAAAGTTCAGCTCTTCTGAAAGAGACTGAAAAAGAATTAAGCTTTTCATAGAGAAAGTCAGTTTAAAGGGAGAAAAACCTCCTTAGTCAGTTAAGTCTTTGGTGTTTTCCATGTGTGAAAGGTTACCTTGTAAGGCTGTGGCCAAAGGTCTAAAGAGTACTTTTATCTGGGCCCAACCAGAATATTATCCAACCTACACACAGGTATGCATAAATTTTTGTTTCAGAAAACTGGGAATCAAGGTGAAGACATAAATCGTTCAATGATCTAGGATAACCAAATTTTGCTAAAGGAAATATTGTATATTGTCTTAAAATGAAGTGTTTTGCCTATCAGATTAATTAAAAAACAAAATGAATGTAATATTTCATTAGAATTTCTTTAAATCTCTATAAGTCTTCAAAACACTTAAACCGTTTTGTTTTTTTTCAGTAAACTCTCTTCTGAAAAAGCAGAAAAGCAGACTCCCAACTATTGTTATATTAATTCTGTTTGTTCAATTAATCATGTATTACTTCAGACAGTCTGAAATGTCTTTTTTTTGCAGTCTGTAAACAAGCACCAACAATATATTTTCATGTTTTGTGTGACTGATGATTAACTGAAAAGAAATTGTTCTTTTTGTCATGTTTTGGGAGCACAGTTCTAAAGATGTTAAGTGACAAATGTCACCATTTTACTTAAGCATGTCTGCACATGTAGTACTTGAATAACTATTGTTTTTATGGAATATATCCTATTAATTTTAAAATATTACAAAAGCTTTTGCAGTTGCTCATAAATGTCTGTGAAGGACTAGATCAAGTAATTAGGTCATGCTATCTCAAAGTCTGGTAACTCTTTTAGCTACAGAAGCAGGTATGGGCAACAAATGTCAGAAGCTAAATTTTCTGGTCACCCTGGAATCCAGTTTCATGTACTGATCAGCACAGAGCAGAGCAGGATTGTCAAAGGGTAGCCTTACTGTAGAGCAGGAAATAAAATGTTTTGTCATTATTTGCAAAAAGCCTCAGGCTTTGAACTGACCAGGTGGTGCTGTCTCTCAGAACTCACTTGATCTGAGCTGATGTTAGCTCCCTTTCCCTGTGATAGCAATTGTCTAACAATCAGGTAGCTATTGCCTAAATTTGTTTCAAATTACATAGCAGTAACAGGTAGCCATTCTGCACAAGAGGAACTGCCAGTGATGCTGAATTTAAATGTGGTGTGGAAGAGTGTGGATACAGAATGATATAAGAGGTTCTAGCTTGTGAAAACAAATCACAGTGGTCAAAAGTTGATCTGTGGAGTGAACCTGTGTGAGACAGGTAAACTAACTTCAGAGAAAAAAAAAACAGAACAGAAAAATCTAACAGCAAGACAGAAGAACCCACCACCATTAACAACATGCTTCTGGCAAAAAACACTCAGGACACTAAAGAGTCATTGTAACTCCCTGCTTCTTACTAAGAAATATTGATGCTATTAACCTTAGTACCTAGTGGGACAGTGGAAGAATGAGCAATACATCAGAAGAAAGGGATACGTACTAAGAAGTTAATACATGTTGTTTTCATTGAGTCAGTATTCTCTCAATTTTTGTATTTTGCTGAGGTTTACTGTCACTGGAATTTGCAACTGTTTGTAACTGTTTCTTGTATTTTGATTAGATTGCTGAAACTACTTAACCCCATATATAACATGTATTATCTTTTGTTCTGTATGAGATTTTCATATATTTCTTATCTCTACCATGTGAATACCATGGGCATCTCATTCCTAAGACTGTGTTGCAATTCTTACAGATTTCAGACACTGATCATTGTATACAGCTGAAGCTTGGCCATTTAAGCTTGATGACTTAAATTGTTATGCAACAGCTGCTATTAAGAAAAAATTACATTAAGCCAAGCAACAACCAAATAGACATGAGGAAGTTATTACAACTTTGTACAAGATGCCAGTTTTAATTCTGTAGAAAGGGCATTCCATTTGCAAAAGAAGTGGAATCCAAACTCAATGTTATCTTAAGACTTTCAGTGGGATGATTAAATAAAAAAGGAACAATGCAGTTTTGTTTTTTCTTCAGGAAATGCACTCTAGTGATAGCCAAGATACACTTTGCTATAAGATTTGTTTAGTAAAGTATATCTTGCTTTTTATCTGGTGTGATTGTAGTCCAGTAGTGATTCTTTCTGTATGGAAGAGATTAAAGTGCCCCTTTTTATTGATTGATAAAAATAGATAAACAAATCTTAATGTCACAAAGTCAGAAGGTTTCTACTTGGTCACACTCTTAGCTGCTATAAATCAAGTTAGTTACAGAGTCAATAAGCTATACCACCAGCCTGTAATCTCTCAAATAATTTTGTAAAGCTGAAGATCTGTAAAATAACAGAAACTTTTTCAAACTATGTCTGAGGAATTGTGGCATTTAGTAAATAGCTACAGAATTACATGGTTGAAGGTTAAGTTAAGCAGTCTAAATCACCAAACAGCTGATAGTCACTTCTTTCTGTAACTGTGGAAACCAAAAAAAAAAATTATATAAAGCATTTATTTATTTACTGTTTTCAAAATAAAGGTTTTAAAGGCTGTTTAATTTAGTTATACTGTCATAACATTTAAATTAAACAAATGTTTAAATTAAACAAACTAATTTCCATAGTCTCAGTCATTTTAATTCTGTGGTTTTAAGAGTAATATTAGCTTGCTTATACTGTCAAGTAATGTACCAGTTTGTGTGTCATGAAAGTACATATCCTTATTGGGCACGCATTAACTGCAATAACTGCCATAACTGCATTAGCAGTTACTCTGTTCCTAATCCCCTGCCCATTGTGCTGTGGATTCATCATTGCTCCAGACTCTTGGAAGAAGTAGCATTTTTCATTCAAAGGACAATAAAACATCAAGATAAATAACTCCTTGCTGCAGCTCACTTCAACGTTCAGAATTATACAAAGGTGATGGAGTACGAAAACTCCTCACCAGCCACATTATAATCTGCCATTCAACTATTCTTTTATTCATATCTATATGATTCTGTTAAAATTCCAAGATCTTTCAATTCTTTAAGGCTGTATTTATTTGCTCTTTGTTTTTACAGACTCAACTTGATTTATGGAAAGTCTTCACACAGTCAGGATAGAAAATGGCTGTTTGCATTTCTGAGGAAATGAAAAGCAGAAATCTGTATATCATTATTAGCACATAGAATTGAGTGGCATTCATCTCATCTAACTGTAACTAATCCAAAGTTCAATGCATAATCTAAATTATTTTAGAGCTCCTTATAAATCAGTGAGAATAAGAAATATTCCAAAGATTACTGTACATGAGCTGAGTATAGTGTAAGGCTGCCTATCCCTTCCTATTGTCCACAGGGAGAAAGTTAAGGACAGAGCTTTAAGATTTTTTGTTAGTAGAGTTATATGAGGTAAATTCTATGTCTTTAACACACACTAACAAGTCTTGAGATTTGGAGACATTGTAGGCTGAGTAGAAATTCTCAAAAATGTTTTTTTTTTCTCTAAAAGAAAGTAAAATAAAAATCACCTGTAATTTATTTCATTAGATGAAGATAAACCTTGTGTTCAAAAAGACACATCAAAAGTACATCAAAGAGTTAGTGATCCATATAACAACTTTCTGGCCCATGCCTCTGACCTCCTTTGCTGTGCTGTGCTGGATGTACAGCTTAGCCTTCAGGACTTTACTGTGCTGAGCATATCCCTTATCTGAAGAATAAAATTAGCCAGCTCAGATGAGCTGCAGGCACCTTCCTCTTGGTACTGGCAATTACATCACCTGTATGGCCGTGCCTTTACCTAAGAGTGCAGCAAGAAATTCTCATTATAACATAATTTCTGTTTGATAGTAGAAATAATGAATAGAGTTCCTTGCTTGGAATAAAATCTTATAATAGCTCAAATACCCAAATTGAGGCAACTTTCCACAGATGGGGTCTTAGAATCATAGAATCATAGAATAGTTAGGGTTGGAAAGGACCTTCAGATCATCTAGTTCCAACCCCCCTACCATGGGCAGGGACACCTTGCACTAAACCATGTCACCCAAGGCTCTGTCCAAACTGGCCTTAGACACTGCCAGGGATGGAGCACCCATAACCTCCTTGGGCAACCTGATCCAGTGTCTTACCACCCTTAAAAAACTTCTTCCTTATTTCCAGTCTAAACTTCCCCTGTTTAAGTTTGAACCCATTACCCCTTGTCACTACAGTCCCTAATGAAGGGTCCCTCCCCAGCATCCTTACAAGTCCCCTGCAGATACTGGAAGGTTGCTATGATGTCTCCACTCAACCTTCTCTTCTCCAGGCTGAACAGTCCCAACTTTCCCAGCCTGTCTTCAAACAGGAGGTGCTCCAGTCCCCTGATCATCCTCGTGGCTCTCCTCTGGAATTGTTCCAACACTTCCATGTCCTTCTTATGTTGAGGACACCAGAACTGCACACAATACTCCAAGTGAGGTCTCACAAGAGCAGAGTAGAGGGGCAGGATCACCTCATTTGACCTGCTGGTCAAGCATCTTTTGATGCAGCCCAGGATACGGTTGGCTTTCTGGGCTGCGAGCGCACACTGAAGCCGGCTCATGTTCATTTTCTCATCGACCAACATCCCCAAAACCTTCTCTGCAGGGCTGCTCTGAATCTCTTTGCCCAACCTGTAGCTGTGCCTGGGATTGCTCCAACTCAGGTGTAGGACCTTGCACTTGGCATGGTTAAACTTCATGAGGTTGGCATCAACCCACCTCACAAGCGTGTCAAAGTCCCTCTGGATGGCATTCCTTCCCTCCAGCGTATCAACTGAACCACACAACTCAGCAAACTTGCTGAGGGTACACTCAATCCCACTGCCCATGTCACCAACAAAGATGTTAAACAAGACTGGTCTCAACACCAATATCTGAGGGACACCACTCATTACTGGTCTTCAGCTGGACATTGAGACATTGACCACAACTCTTTGCGTGTGGCAGTCCAGCCAGTTCTTTATCCACCGAGTGGTCCATCTATCAAATTGATGTCTCTCTAATTTAGAGACAAGGATGTCATGTGGGACAGTGTTGAACACTTTTCACAAGTCCAGGTAAGCGATGTCAGCTGCTCTAACCCTTCCATCAGTTCCATAGGCCCTTCATAGAAGGCCATGAAATTGATCAGGCAGTATTTCCCCTTAGTGAAGCCCTGCTGGCTGTCACCAAGCACCTTGTTGTTTTTCATGAGCATTAGCCTGCCTTCCAGGAGAATCTGCTCAAGGATTTTGCCAGGCACAGGCTGCTCTGTAATTTTCCGGGTCACCCAATTTCCACTCCTTGAAAATGGGGGTTATATTTCCCTTTTTCAATCATTGTGAACTTCACCTGACTGCCATGATTTTTCAAATATTATGGACAGTGGCTTAACAGTTTCATTTGCCAGCTCCTTCAGGACCTGCTGATGGATTTCATCAGGTCCCATGGACTTGTGCATGTTCAGTTTTAAGATGTTAATGTTAAGATGGTCTCGAACCAGATCCTCTCCAGTGGGCCTAGGGTCTTCACTTTCACAGTCCCTGCATCTGTCTTCCAGGGCTTGACCTGGGTCAACTGCTTGCAAGGCAGCTATGCTAACCACTATATTCTTGGTATGCTGCCTGTGGCTTAGAGACCTGTTCAATGATGCACATTTCAGGATTCCCACTATCTAAAATGTATTACTGTCTATATTGCTCTCCATTTCTTTAGAGTTTTAGCTCTAATAAATAACATTTTAAATGATACTTTCTTCTTGGTGTCATAAAGCCCCAGCACCTCCTGATGCAAAATAGATGCCCAAATATTTATTTTATAAGCCCAGAGAATAACATACTGTCTAATAATTTAGAATTGTTTGAGAAAATATTCAAGATATTTTCTTTTCCAAGAAACAGTAAGTTCTTATAATCTGTCTCATCACTGCATTGTCTTAACACTTTCCAAGCTGTGCGTCCAGTAGCATATATATGAAAACTATGATATGTCATTCTTCCTTCTGTGTAATAAATTTTGCAGGTCTACAGTTTAGGGTTTTTTTTTTTAACATGTACAATGTTCTATCCATGTAAAATGGCTATCTTTATGAAAGAATGCCAAAAAAGTGATCTCTATATTTGCTAAGATTGCTGGCAGCCATTTCATTACACAGGGGCTCTTAATATTGTCATCTGCAAAGGGAAGAATTACCCTTCTGGATAAAAGTTCTGTTGATTCAAGGAGCAATGCTGACTGCTCTGACTGTCTCCTGAGAGGCTTAGGTTGTTATTCTAGGCAGTGTTTGATCTGTTAATTAAACATAGAGTATTATATTTGACGTATTTGCAGGACCCTCCACTGCTGAGAAGTTCATTGCAAGGGTTTTCAAGGATCTGATGACTTCATTCTCAAATGCAATTAATGGAGTTTATTCATACTGCATGAAACAAACACACATGAAACTAAGCAAATACACATACAACCAAAACAAAGACATTGGTTTCTCAAATCTTCTCAGTAAACTGGTGACAATAGAATATATACATGATGATACTCTGTGAGAGAGAGAAGGTGATATTTTCTGACATACACACCTGGTCTTTTCTGTGTCTCAGCTAAGAAACTTCTTTGGGAAAATGAGTAAAGAAAATAGTAGGAGGTATAATAATAAGTGAAATCAAGTATAAAATTGCTCAGTATGTTGACTATAAAAGCTTTAATGCTAATCCTATTATTTCTCTGTTCCAGTCATTAAAAATTTGAGACTTATTGCTCATTATCTGAGTTTAGAGTAGCTTTTGCTAAATTGAAGACATGAGAGTTTTACTAGCACAAATACTGAGTTTTCTCAGTGCTTGCTGTCTGTTCAGTGGGCAAAGAATTTCAGTTGATAATTAGATGACCTTTGTTGAATTTTCAACCTTAATTGCTGAACTAGTCTTGTTTTAGCCTGTTTTATAGGTACATATTTAGGTACTGATTGTCCCTCAGTCTAAAAGCATAAATTTCCTGACCATTTGCATCTTAGTTTTCATGCACTGTTGTGGCTATTGCTGGAGACAAGCAAAACATAAAAGAATTGACATGAAACTCTGTGTAAGTCCATTTTTTCACCTCAGATCTAGAAAGAAACAACAGCTAATATAAGAACATATAGAGTCATCCTCTCTAAAGGTTTTATCCAAGGGCATATGGATTTGCATTCTTCTAAAGTTGTCTGGGTCAATCCAATTCACAACTGCAACATTAAATTTAATTTTTAGCTCATAAATGCATAATTATTATTATTACTATTATTTCTCATTGTTGTTATTATCATGTTTCCTTGTCACATTCAGTTTTTTCATTCTAAAGAGGCAAAGATGTCATTGTTTTTATTCACTTCCCTCCATTACATTCTGAGTTTTAAGACTTTCAGAATCTGTGGGGCTGTTCATTAAAGGACAAAATCGAGACATTCATTTCAAACCTGAGGCAGACTTAGAATCCCGTCACAAATGTATACATATTATCAGATACGATTCAGTAATACTTCTATTGAATGCAAGCATTAAATAATCATAGAATCATAGAATAGTTAGGATTGGAAAGAACCTTCAGATCATCTAGTTCCAATCCCCCTGCCATGGGCAGGGACAACTTGCACTAAACCATGTCACCCAAGGCTCTGTCCAAACTGGCCTTAGACACTGCCAGGGATGGAGCATTCACAGCCTCTCTGGGCAACCCATTCCAGTGCCTCACCACCCTAACAGTAAAGAATTTCTTCCTTATATCCAGTCTAAACCTCTGCTGCTTAAGTTTCAACCCGTTACCCCTTGTCCTATCATTACAGTCCCTAATGAATAGTCCCTCCCCAGCATCCCTGTAGGCCCCCTTCAGATACTGGAAAGCTGCTATGAGATCTCACGCAGCCTTCTCTTCTCCAGGCTGAACAGCCACAACTTTCTCAGCCTGTCTTCATATGGGAGGTGCTCCAGTCCCCTGATCATCCTCGTGGCCCCCCTCTACACTTGTTCTAACACTTCCATGTCCTTTTCTATGTTGAGGACACCAGAACTGCACACAATGCTCCAAGTGAGGTCTCACAAGAGCAGAGCAGAGGGGCAGGACTGCCTCCTTCGACCTGCTGCTCACACTCCTCTTGATGCAGCCCAGGATACGGTTGGCTTTCTGGGCTGTGAGTGCACACTGCTGGCTCATGTTAATTTTCTCATCGACCAACACTCCTAAGTCCTTCTCCGCAGAACTACCATGAATTTCGTTTTTGCCCAACCTGTAGCTGTGTCAGGGATTCTTCCCACCCAGGTGTAGGACCTTGCACTTGGCATGGTTAAACTTCATGAGGTTGGCATCAGCCCACCTCACAAGCGTGTCAAGGTCCCTCTGAATGGCATTCCTTTCCCTCCAGCGTATCAACAGAACCACACAGCTTGGTGTCATCGGCAAACTTGCTGAGGGCACACTCAATTCCATTGTCCATGTCAGCGACAAAGATATTAAACAAGACTGGTCCCAACACTGATCCCTGAGGAACACCACTCATTACTGATCTCCAGCCAGACATTGAACTGTTGACCACAATTCTTTGAGTGCGACCATCCAGCCAGTTCTTTATCCACCGAGTGGTCCACCTATCAAATTGATGACACTCCAATTTAGAGACAAGAATGTCATGTGGGACAGTGTTGAATGCTTTGCACAAGGCCAGGTAGATGACATCAAGTGCTCCACCCCTGTCCATCACTTTTGTAGCCCCATCATAGAAGGCCACCCAATTGGTCAGGCAGGATTTCCCCCTAGTAAAGCCATGCTGGCTGTCACCAAGCACCTTGTTGTTTTTCATATGCTCTAGCATGCCTTCCAAGAGAATCTGCTCCCAGATTTTGCCAGGCACAGAGGTGAGACTGACTGGTCTGTATTTTTCCCCTTCTTGAAAATGGGGGTTATATTTCCCTTTTTCCAGTCATCAGGAGCTTCACCTGACTGCCATGATTTTTCAAATATGATGGCCAGTGGATTTGCAACTTCATTCGCCAGCTCCTTCAGGACCCACGGATGGATTTCATCAGGTCCCATGGACTTGTGTACATTCAGGTCCTTAAGATGGTCTTGAACCAGATCCTCTCCTACAGTGGGCCCAAGGTCTAGGTTTTCACAGTACCTGCCTCCGCCCTCCAAGACTCGGGTGCTGCGGTCAGAGCCTTTGCCAGTGAAGACCGTGACAAAGAAGCCATTCAGAACCTCAGCCTTCTCCAAATCCTGTGTAACCAGTTCTCCTGAAAGCTTCTGGAGAGGGCCTATATTGTCCTTAGTCTGTTTTTTAGCTGCTACATACCTATAAAATCCCTTCCTATTATCTTTAATATCTCTTGCCAAGTTTAGCTCCAATTGGGCCTTAGCTTTCCTAACTTGGTCCCTAACTACCTGGACAACATCCCTGTATTCATCCCAGGCCGCCTGTCCTTGCTTCCACCTTTTATAAGCCTCTTTTTTCCTGTGAATTTTTCTCAGCAGCTCCTTATCCATCCAAGGAGGTCTCGTGCCCCTCCTGCTGCACTTCCTTCTAGTTGGGATGCAACACTCCTGAGCTTGTAGCAGGTGATCCTTGAATGTTAACCAAGAGTCTTGGGCCCCCCTGCCCTCTAGGGCTATATCCCATGGAACCTTGCTAAGCAGGTTCCTGAAGAGCTCAAAGTCTGCTCTCTTGAAGTCCAGGGCAGTGAGCTTACTGCATGCTCTTCTCACTGTCTTGAGGACCTCAAATTCGAGCATCTCGTGATCACTGTATCCAAGACTTCCCTGGAGAGTCACATTTCCAACGAGCCCTTCCCTGCTGGTGAGCACGAGGTCATGCAGGGCACCTCTGCTCGTTGGCTCCTTTATTGCTTGCAGAAGGAAGTTGTCTTCCACATCATCAAGAAACCTCCTGGATTGCTTGTGCCGGGCCGTACTGTCGCCCCAACAGATGTCAGGGTGGTTGACGTCCCCATGAGAACAAGGGCCTGTGAGCGTGAGGCTTTTCCTATTTGTCTGTAGAGTTCTTCATCCACAGGTTCCTGTTGATCAGGCGGTCTGTAACATATCCCCACAGTAATGTGTCCCATCACCGATTTCCCCTTAACCCTGATCCACAAACTTTCTGTTAACTGATCACCTGTCCCCAGACAGAGTTCCATACTCTCCAGCCTATCCCTAACATAAAGGGCAACTCACCCTCCCTCCTACCGGGCCTGTCTTTTCTAAAAAGCCTATAACCTTCCATTCCAACACTCTAGTCAAAGGAGCCATCCCACCATGTTTCAGTGATGCCTATTATATCATAGCCCCGTAGATGTGCCCACATCTCTAACTCCTCTTGTTTATTCCCCATGCTGCATGATAGAGGTCAGTTTTGTCTGTTGGATTTAAAGTCAATAGTCCATGTCAATTTCTGAGAATCATAATATTACTGAGTATCACACATTATAGCATTTTAGTAAAAAATATGTAGAGCATTCTTGCATATTTAAAATAATTACTAGAAGGAGATACTGCCTTAAAACAGCAAAGTAATGGGATTCACTTTGAGGAGCCAGTTTGACTTTTCTCTGGCATAACTTTTGAGGACTTAAAAGCAATCAATAAAAAGGCAGAATATTATTTTCTTATTGCTATTATCTCCAAATTGGTTAAATTGCTGCTGAATAGAGTGAAAGCTGCAAGCTCTGTAGCTGAATATTTTGAAGTAGACTTCTATGCAATGCTGAAACTAGGACACTAAAATTAACAAGGCAACTGTTCTTATCCATAAACTTTATGTGAATATTTGGTACCTTGTTTATTTGCAGCTGACAAAAGTTGACAAACTTTTGAATAGCTTTCTTTAGGACAATTATTAACAATGGAAAACACTGGGGGAAGAGAGGAGAGAGAGACATATGAGATTTTCTTTCAGTTGATGTTTACATTTCTTGATCTTTTGCTTAGAATACTTATAAATGCTGCGGTAGATTGACCCTAGCCAGCAATTAAGCACCCACCCGCTGCTTGCTCAGTCGCACACAGCCCCCCATAAGGGGGATACCAGAGAGAGAGCTGGAGGAACATAAATGAGAAAAAATCTTGTAAGTCAAGATAAATTTAATCTAATAAATGAAAGGTGGGAAGAAGAGGGAGGGAATGACACACAAAAAATAATACAAAACCACTTGTCACCTCCCATGCATAGACCAATGCCTGAGCGAAGCCTAACTTGAAAAGGCTCCTGTCCACCTCCCCTCCTCCCCCCTAAGTTTTTACTGTTGAGCATTTTGTTCTATGGTACGGAATATCCCTTTGGTCAGTTGGGATCAACTCTCCCAGAAGTTACCCCTCCCAGCAACTCACCCAATCCCAGCCTACTTGCTGTGGTGTAGAATGAGAAAATGGGAAGTCCTTAATATTGTGTAGTGTTCAGCAATAGCTAAAACACTGGTCTGTTATCAACACTGTTTTAGCTACAAATCTGAAACACAGACATATAGGGGCTATTTATGAAGAAAATTTACTCTCTCAGCTGGACCCATAGCAAATGCTCATGTTCAGTGGGAGCTGCTTGACATCACATAAAAGTGAAATAAAATGAAGGAATACTGGTAAGATTGGTTGACAAAGGGCAGATAATAAAAGGTGAGATAAAACATTTATTCATAGCTTGGGAGATACAATAAAGTCTTTTAGTCTTGTCAGACAAAATACAGGAAAAAATTGGAAAACATATAAGACACAATGCTTAGCTTATGTGTACCAAGAAGCAAATGCTATAGTCCACTTTCTACATAGTATAGCTGAGATAGGCTCATATCATGGTATTCTACTTAATTGCATTTTTCGAGCCATCTGTTTGCTTTCCTAAATAAATATGTATCTGGGAATCACATGGATTCTCGGCAAAGCTACAATTAGAAGGACCTGCAAAACATTACTATCCTTGCACCACTGCTTTTTCACACAAGTAACTATGGAATTAGTAGGTGTAATCAATTTAACATAACTCTAAAGTTAGATACCAAAATCTAGCCTTTGATTCCTTCATCTTTCTTTCTTTTTCTCTCTCCCCCTTTTGTTGTCTTACAGGAGAGATGAGGGGAGAAATTATTTGTTTTTTCATGATGAATTCTTTGGAAAGCACTATTATTCACTGGTGTACATCTACAGTACATGGAAGTCTAAGTGAAGGAATTTCCATCACAGTGCTCTTTCCTTGAACGGTGACTACCATATAATATTATTGATTTGATTGGTATATGGTGATTCAGAGGTTAGACAGCTCGGGGTACAGCTGGTTTAGAACCTTTTTGTCAAATAAACTCATATGTGGTTCTGTAGCTGACAAACACCAGGTATCTTCTGCCCTCTAGTGAAATTATTACTTACTAGGTTTTGTATTTCATTTGTACATCAATCATTTCTTTTTGATCCCAAAACAAAGGAATACAAATCAATTAAAAAAATAAAAAAATGTAACTGCTACATGCAATGTAAAAGCCTCTTTCCAAAAGATATTTGTCAAAAATAATGTTAGCACAGGTACAGTCTTCTTGTTTTGAAGGGTTTAAGCAAATTGAGAAATACATCATCAATGAAAATCATCCTCAAGCCTTAATTTTTTATATAGCTCAGTGTTCAGTAACAAAAGCCAAGTGTTACAGGATTTCAACATAAACTTGCTTCCCTATCGCATTTTTATAAGTGTCCCAGACAGAGCTAGTATTTGGAATGGAGAAATATATTTGCAATATACTCACTTAGGATAGAAAGAAACCCAAAAGTTAATGTAAATCCTTCTGATTCAGAGATGCGTTTGCTTCATACCATTTGGATAATTTTAGTGTAGGCTGTCACCCAGACTTTGCAGGAATGGCACTGAATCAGATGCTGCTGCCGTCATTATAGTTATGCTTCCCCACTTTGAGTTATATCACACATCAACAAGGCCAATGCAGGAGTTTGCACCTGCAGATAGGTACAGGCTGTTTCAATGTGTCTCTGCTTTAGGAGGCCATCTAACATTTACTTTCTTGACAAGATGGCCAGAGTATTTGGGATAGAAGCAACTTGAGAAAGTAGAGAAGCTGCAAAATGCTGTTTTGTTGTACTGCAAAACCAAAATGTTTATGTAATAATTTTCTTTCTGAAAATAGAATTCTTGTTTTCCAGCCAATCCGTATTGAAATGGCAATTTAGATGTTACAGTGAAGAAGGTAAAATATTCAAGACTTCAGATTTTGAATGCTTGTTCCTATCTTTCAAAAACTGCTTAAACACCAGGATTATTAAAGCCTTTGTTTCTGCAATAGCATTTGCTGTGACTGTGTCATACAAATATAATTATCCCCAAAGAGAGAGGAAAATACGTAAAGATGATAAATCTCAGTAAGACTTTACAGGGCAAACAGCTGAGGTCTATAAAACTTCAATTCAAAAAGGTCAAAGAGACAGACAAGCAATTCAGAGCCACACAAATCACTAGTTTTTTCCCATCATGCTCTATGTTGTAGGAGCAAGTGATTAATATAAACCTGAACCTTTCTCTTACAGTGATAAACAATAATAAACTATTCACCTCCTTTCATTAATATTGTAGTAATGCCAATTTTTATCCCCGGGAAAGCTTAAAAGTACAGTGAGGTTAGACAAGAGTACCCAGCTCATGCCATTGCTGGAGTACTCATTACAGATAGACAGATGTCTGATGACTGCAAAAGGAAACATGAGAGAAAGCAGCTGTAATGAGAAAAGACCCCAGGTGGGGGATCCAGGTTTCAGAAGAGAAAGACAAACTCTAGTCTAGTGCAGAGGCAAAGTCTATTGCACAATTCAGAAAGTTCAAGGGTGGCATATTTTCTCTACCTCATAAGTAATCCTGAGATGAGCTTTCTCTTCCAATGTCATATACTACAGAACCTCTCTCAGTATTTCTGACTT